>NW_026014502.1:0-48322 GCF_020379485.1 Brassica napus | reverse complement strand
GATTGAAGTCATTGACTTCTCAAGCCACGTTGATGTGACTACAGAGCCAGGACATTACGTTATATTCTGGGAGGTTTCAGGTGAGACAGAGGAAGATGTTCTTCAAGATTGCTGCAACTGTTTAGACAAAGGGTTTATCGATGCGGGTTATGTGAGTTCTAGAAAGTGTGAGACTATTGGAGCTTTGGAGCTGAGAGTTGTGGAGAGGGGGACTTTTGGGAAGGTTCAGGAGCATTTTCTTGGGCTTGGTTCATCGGTGGACAGTTTAAGATGCCAAGATGTGTGAAGCCTAGTAATGCTAAGGTTCTGAAGATTCTGTGTGAGAATGTGGTGAGTAGGTTCTTTAGTACAGCTTTTGACTGAGTATTGTGAAATCAAGAAAAGTGATTTCTGTGAAGTCTTTATTGTCAATAGATATAGTTTACTTTATTATTTAATTCTGTATGAGAAACCTTTTTAACTTTTATAAACAGAAAGATGTATCACAGTGGTTTTACTTTGCATTTTGTGCTATCAATATTTTTTTGTATAATAGAGTAAGTAGAGAGAAAGTATAGTAGTTGATTTTGTATCGGCAGCTATGTGTTAACCCCTACGTTGCACGGAAGCTTCATCGGACGTCCGCTTCCCGCTTCGGAACCGAATCGGAATCGGAATCTTGTGGAAGCTTGCGGAATCTCGCTTCCAAACGTTTCTAAAATTTCTCTTTAAAAACTTGTTGGAAGCTTAAGATTCCGTTTTGGAATCACGCTTCCGTTTTAAAAAAAAAATGTAATGTATATCAATAAAATATAAACCATAGTTTTAATCTATATAAAATTAAAAAAATTAATAGTAATGAATATTGAGTTATAAATATACAAATATTAAAATAATACTATAAATTATCTTTATGCATTGAGATTTTTATTAAAGATATAGCAATTGAAATATATGTGTCAATTATTTATGAAGTATTAAAAATAATTAATATAATATTTTTTTGTAAACTTAATTTATGTGTATTTTTACAGTTTTAATATAAAATCATTTCAAAATTATTATAAATGAATAAATGCTTATTTCAAATTTAAATCATATAATTTTTAGTCCTAATTTTTATATATATATATATATATATTATATATATATATATATTTATATATATTTATATATGGATATACGCTTTCAAACGTACGCGCTTCCTAATATTTTAAAAAATTTCGCTTCTGCGCTTCCTTACGCTTCCGCTTCCACGTACCCGATTTCGTTTCCATGTAACATAGGTTAACCCTACAAAATCGGTATATGGGAATCTTTATAATGTTTTATCAATTAATTTAGTAAAACTTCATAATACTCCCTAAATCGGTAGAATAACCACTACAAAATCGCTATTTTCTTGAAACACAGAAACAATCGAGGCTCTAAACCTCTTTCAACATCATCATATAGTTGTGTAGGATGTAACTATGCATTAGAACAATAATGTCATATTTTTTGAAATTTTCTCAAAATCTATGTGTTAAACCCTCTACAAAAATATTGAATTTTGGTAAATGTTTTATATACTGAAGCTTATAATCTTTGTGTGTTTTAAAATTTCTAACCATATTATATATTTATATTAATGTATGTTAAACTGTCTTTCAGAGTAAATGAGCATCGTTCAATTTGTTTATAAATTAGTTTAATAAAATTTAATATACTCCCTAAATTAGTGGACTAACCATTATAAAATTATTATTCTCTAGAGAAATGAAGACATCAAAGGTTCCAAATCTCTTTGACTATCACCATATATTAGTACATGACGCAACTATGCATTAAACAATATTGTTATATTTTTTAATTTTTTTTCAAAATCTATGTGTTAACCCCTACGAAAATATTGAGTTTTACGTTAAACGCTCTATATAATGAAGCCTAAACTTTTTAGTATTATTTTAAAATTTCTAACCATATTCTACATTGTATTAATGTATGTTAAGCTCTCTTTCATGGTATATGAGAATCATTATAATTTTTATTAATAATTTAGTAAAACCTCATAATACTCCAAAAATCAGTGGAATAATCATTATAAAATCGTATTTTCTTGAAAAGCGGAGACAACAAAGGCTCCAAACCTCTTTCAACATCATCATATGTTAGTTAAGGATGCAACTATGAATTAAAAATATTTTCATATTTTTGAATTTTTCTGAAAATCTATGTGTTAACCCCTCTACAAAAATATTGAATTTTGGTAAATGCTTTATATACTGAAGCTTATAATCTTTAGTGTTGTTTTAAAATTTCTAACCACATTATACATTTACATTAATGTATGTTAAACTGTCATGGTGCATGAGCATCGTTCAATATTTTTTATAAGTTAATTTAGTAAAGTTTCATATACTCCCTAAATTAGTGGACTAGCCATATATAATTGATATTCTCTAGAGAAATGAAGACAACAAAGGTTCCAAATCTCTTTGACTATCTCCATATATTAGTACAGGAGGCAACTATGCATTAAAGCAATATTGTTATATATATATTTTTTTCCAAAATCTATGTTTTAACCCCTACGAAAATATTGAATTTTATGTTAAACGCTCTATATACTGAAGCCTAAACTTTTTAGTGTTATTTTAAAATTTCTAACTATATTCTACATTTGTATTAATGTATATTAAACTCTCTTTCATGGTATATGAGAATCGTTATAATTTTTATGAAATAATTTAGTAAAACCTCATAATACTCCAAAAATCGGTGGAATAATCACTATAAAAATGCCATTTCATAAAAACGGAGATAACAAAGGCTCCAAACCTATTTCAAATCATCATATATTAGTTAATGATGCAACTATGTATTAAAAAAATATTTTCATATTTTTGAATTTTTTTCTCAAAATCTATGTGTTAACCCCCCTCTACAAAAGTATTGAATTTTGATAAATGCTTTATATACTGAAGCTTATAATTTTAGTGTTGTTTTAAAATTTCTAACCACATTATACATTTACATTAATGTATGTTAAACTGTCTTTCATAGTGCATGAGCATCATTCAATATTTTTTATAAGTTAATTTAGTAAAATTTCATATACTCCCTAAATTAGTGGACTAACCATTATAAAATTCTATTCTCTAGAGAAATGAAGACAACAAAGGTTCCAAATCTCTTTGACTATCACCATATATTAGTACAGGAGGCAACTATGCATTAAAGCAATATTGTTATATTTTTTTCCAAAATCTAAGTGTTAACCGCTACGAAAATATTGAGTTTTACGTTAAACGCTCTATATACTGAAGCCTAAACTTTTTAGTGTTATTTTAAAATTTCTAACTATATTCTACATTTGTATTAATGTATGTTAAATTCTCTTCATGGTATATGAGAATCGTTATAATTTTATTAAATAATTTAGTAAAACCTCATAATACTCTAAAAATCGGTGGAATAATCAATATAAATCGTCATTTTCGTTAAAAACGGAGATAACAAAGGCTCCAACCTCTTTCAACATCATCATATGTTAGTTAAGGATTCAATTATGCATTAAAAAAATATTTTCATATTTTGAAATTTTCTCAAAATCTATGAGTTAACCCCTACAAAAATATTGAATTTCGGTAAATGCTTTATATACCGAATCCTATAATCTTTAGTGTTGTTTTAAAATTTCTAACAATATTCTCATTTGTATTAATGTATGTAAACTTGATTTCATGGTAAATGAGCATCGTTCATTTGTTTTATAAATTAATTTAGTAAAATTTCATATACTCCCTAAATTAGTGGACTAACCATTATAAAATCGCTATTCTCTAGAGAAATAAAGACAACAAAGGTTACAAATCCATTTTACTATCACCATATAAGTAAATGAGGAAACTATGCATTAAAGCAATATTGTTATATTTTTTGAATTTTTTTCAAAATCTATGTGTCCCCTACGAAAATATTGAGTTTTACGTTAAACGCCCTATATAATGACGCCTAAACTTTTTAGTGTTATTTTAAAATTTCTAACCATATTCTATATTTGTATTAATGTATGTTAAACTCTCTTCATGGTATATGAGAATCGTTATAATTTGTATTAATTAATTTAGTAAACCTCATAATACTCCAAAAATCAGTGGAATAATCATATAAAATCGCAATTTCTTGAAAAAAGAGACAACAAAGACCCTAAACTCTTTCAACATCATCATATGTTAGTTAAGGATGCAACTATATATATAAAACAATATTTTATATTTTTGAATTTTTTTCTTAAAATCTATGTGTTAACCCCGTCTACAAAAATATTGAATTTTGGTAAATGCTTTATATACCGAATCCTATAATCTTTAGTTTGTTTTAAAATTTCTAACCACATTCTAAATTTGTATTAATGTATGCTAAACTTGATTTCATGGTCAATGAGCATCGTTCAATTTTTTTTATAAATTAATTTAGTAAAATTTCATATACTCCCTAAATTAGTGGACTAACCGTTATAAAATCGCTATCTCTAGAGAAATGAAGACAACAAAGGTTCCAAATCTCTTTGACTATCACTATATATTAATACTGGAGGCAACTATGCATTAAAGCAATATTGTTATATTTTTGAATTTTTTTCAAAATCTATGTGTTAACCCCTACGAAAATATTGAGTTTTACGTTAAACGCTCTATATACTGAAGCCTAAACTTTTTCGTGTTATTTTAAAATTTCTAACCATATTCTACATTTGTATTAATGTATGTTAAACTATCTTTCATGGTATATGGGAATCGTTATAATTTTTACTAAATAATTTAGTAAAACCTCATAATACTCCAAAATCGGTGGAATAATCACTATTAAATCGCCATTTTCTTGAAAAATAGAGACAACAAAGGCTCCAAACCTCTTTCAACATCATCATATGTTAGTTAAGGATGCAACTATGCATTAAAACAATATTTTCATATTTTGAAATTTTCTCAAAATCTATGAGTTTAACCCCTACAAAATATTGAATTTTGGTAAATGCTTTATATACCGAATCCTATAATCTTTAGTGTGTTTTAAAATTTCTAACCACATTCTAAATTGTATTAATGTATGCTAAACTTGATTTCATGGTCAATGAGCATCGTTCAATTGTTTTTATAAATTAATTATTAAAATTTCATATACTCCTAAATTAGTGGACTAACCGTTATAAAATCGCTATTCTCTAGAGAAATGAAGACACAAAGGTTCCAAATCTCTTTACTATCACTATATATTAATACAGGAAGCAACTATGCATTAAAGCAATATTGTTATATTTTTTTATTTTTTCAAAATCTATGTGTTAACCCCTACGAAAATATTGAGTTTTACGTTAAACGCTCTATATACTGAAGCCTAAATTTTTCGTGTTATTTTAAAATTTCTAACCATATTCTACATTTGTATTAATGTATGTTAAACTATCTTTCATGGTATATGGGAATCGTTATAATTTTTACTAAATAATTTAGTAAAACCTCATAATACTCCAAAAATCGGTGGAATAATTACTATAAAATCGCCATTTTCTTGAAAAATTGAAACAACAAAGGCTCCAAACCTCTTTCAACATCATCATATGTTAGTTAAGGATGCAACTATGCATTAAAAAAAATATTTTCATATTTTTGAAATTTTCTCAAAATCTATGAGTTAACCCCTACAAAAAATATTGAATTTGGTAAATGCTTTATATACCGAATCCTATAATCTTTAGTGTCGTTTTAAAATTTCTAACCACATTCTAAATTTGTATTAATGTATGCTAAACTTGATTTCATGGTCAATGAGCATCGTTCATTTTTTTTTATAAATTAATTTATTAAAATTTCATATACTCCCTAAATTAGTGGACTAACCGTTATAAAATCGCTATTCTCTAGAGAAATGAAGACAACAAAGGTTCCAAATCTCTTTGACTATCACTATATATTAATACAGGAAGCAACTATGCATTAAAGCAATATTGTTATATTTTTTGATTTTTTTCAAAATCTATGTGTTAACCCCTACGAAAATATTGAGTTTTACGTAAACGCTCTATATACTGAAGCCTAAACTTTTTCGTGTTATTTTAAAATTTCTAACCATATTCTACATTGTATTAATGTATGTTAAACTATCTTTCATGGTATATGGGAATCGTTATAATTTTTACTAAATAATTTAGTAAAACCTCATAATATTCCAAAAATCGGTGGAATAATCACTATTAAATCGCCATTTTCTTGAAAAATAGAGACAACAAAGGCTCCAAACTCTTTCAACATCATCATATGTTAGGTAAGGATGCAACTATGCATTAAACAATATTTTCATATTTTTGAAATTTTCTCAAAATCTATGAGTTAACCCCCTACAAAATATTGAATTTTGGTAAATGCTTTATATACCGAATCCTATAATCTTTAGTGTCGTTTTAAAATTTCTAACCACATTCTAAATTTGTATTAATGTATGCTAAACTTGATTTCATGGTAAATGAGCATCGTTCAATTTTTTTTAAATTAATTTAGTAAAATTTCATATACTCCCTAAATTAGTGGACTAACCGTTATAAAATCGCTATTCTCTAGAGAAATGAAGACAACAAAGGTTCCAAATCTCTTTGACTATCACTATATATTAATACAGGAAGCAACTATGCATTAAAGCAATATGTTATATTTTTTGAATTTTTTTCAAAATCTATGTGTTAACCCCTACGAAAATATTGAGTTTTACGTTAAACGCTCTATATACTGAAGCCTAAACTTTTTCGTGTTATTTTAAAATTTCTAACCATATTCTACATTTGTATTAATGTATGTTAAACTATCTTTCATGGTATATGGGAATCGTTATAATTTTTACTAAATAATTTAGTAAAACCTCATAATACTCCAAAAATCGGTGGAAATAATCACTATTAAATCGCCATTTTCTTGAAAAATAGAGACAACAAAGGCTCCAAACCTCTTTCAACATCATCATATGTTAGTTAAGGATGCAACTATGCATTAAAAAAATATTTTCATATTTTTGAAATTTTCTCAAAATCTATGAGTTAACCCCTACAAAAATATTGAATTTTGGTAAATGCTTTATACCGAATCCTATAATCTTTAGTGTCGTTTTAAAATTCTAACCACATTCTAAATTGTATTAATGTATGCTAAACTTGATTTCATGGTCAATGAGCATCGTTATTTTTTTAATAAATTAATTTATTAAAATTTCATATACTCCCTAAATTAGTGGACTAACCGTTATAAAATCGCTATTCTCTAGAGAAATGAAGACAACAAAGGTTCCAAATCTCTTTGACTATCACTATATATTAATACAGGAAGCAACTATGCATTAAAGCAATATTGTTATATTTTTTGAATTGTTTTCACTATCTATGTGTTAACCCCTACGAAATATTGAGTTTTACGTTAAACGCTCTATATACTGAAGCCTAAACTTTTTCGTGTTATTTTAAAGTTTCTAACCATATTCTACATTTGTATTAATGTATGTTAAACTATCTTTCATGGTATATGGGAATCGTTATAATTTTTACTAAAATTTTAGTAAAACCTCATAATACTCCAAAAATCGGTGGAATAATCACTATTAAATCGCCATTTTCTTGAAAAATAGAGACAACAAAGGCTCCAAACCTCTTTCAACATCATCATATGTTAGTAAGGATGCAACTATGCATTAAAACAATATTTTCATATTTTGAAATTTTCTCAAAATCTATGAGTTAACCCCTACAAAATATTGAATTTTGGTAAATGCTTTATATACCGAATCCTATAATCTTTAGTGTCGTTTTAAAATTTCTAACCACATTCTAAATTTGTATTAATGTATGCTAAACTTGATTTCATGGTCAATGAGCATCGTTCAATTTTTTTTAAATTAATTATTAAAATTTCATATACTCCTAAATTAGTGGACTAACCGTTATAAAATCGCTATTCTCTAGAGAAATGAAGACAACAAAGGTTCCAAATCTCTTTGACTATCACTATATATTAATACAGGAAGCAACTATGCATTAAAGCAATATTGTTATATTTTTTGATTTTTTTTTTCAAAAATCTATGTATTGAGTTTTACGTTAAACGCTCTATATACTGAAGCCTAAACTTTTTCGTGTTATTTTAAAATTTCTAACCATATTTACATTTGTATTATGTATGTTAAACTATCTTTCATGGTATATGGGAATCGTTATAATTTTTACTAAATAATTTAGTAAAACTTCATAATACTCCAAAATCGGTGGAATAATCACTATTAAATCGCCATTTCTTGAAAAATAGAGACAACAAAGGCTCCAAACCTCTTTCAACATCATCATATGTTAGTTAAGGATGCAACTATGCATTAAAACAATATTTTCATATTTTTGAAATTTTCTCAAAATCTATGAGTTAACCCCTACAAAAATATTGAATTTGGTAAATGCTTTATATACCGAATCCTATAATCTTTAGTGTGTTTTAAAATTTCTAACCACATTCTAAATTTTTATTAATGTATGCTAAACTTGATTTCATGGTCAATGAGCATCGTTCAATTTTTTTTAATAAATTAATTTAGTAAAATTTCATATACTCCATAAATTAGAGGACTAACCGTTATAAAATCGCTATTCTCTAGAAAAAAGAAGACAACAAAGGTTCCAAATCTCTTTGACTATCACTATATATTAATACAGGAAGCAACTATGCACTAAAGCAATATTGTTATATTTTTTGAATTTTTTTCAAAATCTATGTGTTAACCCCGACAAAAATATTGAATTTTGGTAAATGCTTTATATACCGAATCCTATAATATTTAGTGTCGTTTTAAAATTTCTAACCACATTCTAAATTTGTATTAATGTATGCTAAACTTGATTTCATGGTCAATGAGCATCGTTCAATTTTTATAAATTAATCTATTAAAATTTCATATACTCCAAAAATCGGTGGACTAACCGTTATAAAATCGCTATTCTCTAGAAAAATGAAGACAACAAAGGCTCCAAAACTCTTTGACTATCACTATATATTAATACAGGAAGCAACTATGCATTAAAGCAATATTGTTATATTTTTTGAAATTTTCTCAAAATCTATTGAATTTTGGTAAATGCTTTATATACTGAAGCCTAAACTTTTAGTGTTTTTAAAATTTCTAACCATATTCTAATTTGTATTAATGTATGTTAAACTTCTTTCATGGTATATGAGCATCGTTCAATTTTTTTATAAATAATTTAGTAAAATTTCATATACTCCAAAAATTAGTGGACTAACGTTATTAAATCGCTATTTTCTTGAAAATAGAGACAGCAAAGGCTCCAAACCTCTTTCAACATCATCATATGTTAGTAAGGATGCAACTATGCATTAAAAAATATTTTCATATTTTTAAAATTTTCTCAAAATCTATGTGTTAACCCCTACGAAAATATTGAATTTTGGTAAATGCTTTATATACTGAAGCCCATAATTTTTAGTGTTATTTTAAAATTTCTAACCATATTCTACATTTGTATTAATGTATGTTAAACTTGATTTCATGGTATATGAGAATCGTTATTTTTTTACTAAATTAATTTAGTAAAACCTCATAATACTCCAAAATCGGAGGATAACCGTATAAAATCGCTATTCTCTTGAAAAAAGAAGACAACAAAGGCTCCAAATCTCTTTCAACTCATCACTATATATAATAAGGATGCAACTATGCATTAAAACAATATTTTATATTTTTGAATTTTTTTCAAAATCTATGTGTTAACCCCGACAAAAATATTGAATTTTGGTAAATGCTTTATATACCGAATCCTATAATATTTAGTGTCGTTTTAAAATTTCTAACCACATTATAAATTTTTATTAACGTATGCTAAACTTGATTTCATGGTCAATGAGCATCGTTCAATTTTTTTAATAAATTAATTTAGTAAAATTTCATATACTCCCTAAATTAATGGACTAACCGTTATAAAATCGCTATACTCTAGAGAAATGAAGACAACAAAGGTTCCAAATCTCTTTGAATATCACTATATATTAATACAGGAAGCAACTATGCACTAAAGCAATATTTTTATATTTTTTGAATTTTTTTCAAAATCTATGTGTTAACCCCTACGAAAATATTGAGTTTTACGTTAAACGCTCTATATACTGAAGCCTAAACTTTTTCGTGTTATTTTAAAATTTCTAACCATATTCTACATTTGTATTAATGTATGTTAAACTATCTTTCATGGTATATGGGAATCGTTATAATTTTTACTAAATAATTTAGTAAAACCTCATAATACTCCAAAAATCGGTGGAATAATCACTATTAAATCGCCATTTTCTTGAAAAAAAGAGACAACAAAGGCTCCAAAACTCTTTCAACATCATCATATGTTAGTTAAGGATGCAACTATGCATTAAAACAATATTTTCATATTTTTGAAATTTTCTCAAAATCTATGAGTTAACCCCTACAAAAATATTGAATTTTGGTAAATGCTTTATATACCGAATCCTATAATATTTAGTGTCGTTTTAAAATTTCTAACCACATTCTAAATTTGTATTAATGTATGCTAAACTTGATTTCATGGTCAATGAGCATCGTTCAATTTTTTTTATAAATTAGTGGACTAACCGTTATAAAATCGCTATTCTCTAGAGAAATGAAGACAACAAAGGTTCCAAATCTCTTTGACTATCACTATATATTAATACAGGAAGCAACTATGCATTAAAGCAATATTGTTATATTTTTTGAATTTTTTTCAAAATCTATGTGTTAACCCCTACGAAAATATTGAGTTTTACGTTAAACGCTCTATATACTGAAGCCTAAACTTTTTCGTGTTATTTTAAAATTTCTAACCATATTCTACATTTGTATTAATGTATGTTAAACTATCTTTCATGGTATATGGGAATCGTTATAATTTTTACTAAATAATTTAGTAAAACCTCATAATACTCCAAAAATCGGTGGAATAATCACTATTAAATCGCAATTTTCTTGAAAAATAGAGACAACAAAGGCTCCAAACCTCTTTCAACATCATCATATGTTAGTTAAGGATGCAACTATGCATTAAAAAAATATTTTCATATTTTTAAAATTTTCTCAAAATCTATGAGTTAACCCCTACAAAAATATTGAATTTTGGTAAATGCTTTATATACCGAATCCTATAATCTTTAGTGTTGTTTTAAAATTTCTAACCACATTCTACATTTGTATTAATGTATGCTAAACTTGATTTCATGGTCAATGAGCATCGTTCAATTTTTTTTATAAATTAATTTAGTAAAATTTCATATACTCCTAAATTAGTGGACTAACCGTTATAAAATCGCTATTCTCTAGAGAAATGAAGACAACAAAGGTTCCAAATCTCTTTGACTATCACTATATATTAATACAGGAAGCAACTATGCATTAAAGCAATATTGTTATATTTTTTGAATTTTTTTCAAAATCTATGTGTTAACCCCTACGAAAATATTGAGTTTTACGTTAAACGCTCTATATACTGAAGCCTAAACTTTTTCGTGTTATTTTAAAATTTCTAACCATATTCTACATTTGTATTAATGTATGTTAAACTATCTTTCATGGTATATGGGAATCGTTATAATTTTTACTAAATAATTTAGTAAAACCTCATAATACTCCAAAAATCGGTGGAATAATCACTATTAAATGGCCATTTTCTTGAAAAAAAGAGACAACAAAGGCTCCAAAACTCTTTCAACATCATCATATGTTAGTTAAGGATGCAACTATGCATTAAAACAATATTTTCATATTTTTGAAATTTTCTCAAAATCTATGAGTTAACCCCTACAAAAATATTGAATTTTGGTAAATGCTTTATATACCGAATCCTATAATATTTAGTGTCGTTTTAAAATTTCTAACCACATTATAAATTTTTATTAACGTATGCTAAACTTGATTTCATGGTCAATGAGCATCGTTCAATTTTTTTAATAAATTAATTTAGTAAAATTTCATATACTCCCTAAATTAATGGACTAACCGTTATAAAATCGCTATACTCTAGAGAAATGAAGACAACAAAGGTTCCAAATCTCTTTGACTATCACTATATATTAATACAGGAAGCAACTATGCACTAAAGCAATATTTTTATATTTTTTGAATTTTTTTCAAAATCTATGTGTTAACCCCTACGAAAATATTGAGTTTTACGTTAAACGCTCTATATACTGAAGCCTAAACTTTTTCGTGTTATTTTAAAATTTCTAACCATATTCTATATTTGTATTAATGTATGTTAAACTATCTTTCATTGTATATGGGAATCGTTATAATTTTTACTAAATAATTTAGTAAAACCTCATAATACTCCAAAAATCGGTGGAATAATCACTATTAAATCGCCATTTTCTTGAAAAAAAGAGACAACAAAGGCTCCAAAACTCTTTCAACATCATCATATGTTAGTTAAGGATGCAACTATGCATTAAAACAATATTTTCATATTTTTGAAATTTTCTCAAAATCTATGAGTTAACCCCTACAAAAATATTGAATTTTGGTAAATGCTTTATATACCGAATCCTATAATATTTAGTGTCGTTTTAAAATTTCTAACCACATTCTAAATTTGTATTTATGTATGCTAAACTTGATTTCATGGTCAATGAGCATCGTTCAATTTTTTTTATAAATTAATCTATTAAAATTTCATATACTCCCTAAATTAGTGGACTAACCGTTATAAAATCGCTATTCTCTAGAGAAATGAAGACAACAAAGGTTCCAAATCTCTTTGACTATCACTATATATTAATACAGGAAGCAACTATGCATTAAAACAATATTTTCATATTTTTAAAATTTTCTCAAAATCTATGAGTTAACAACCCCTATAAAAATATTGAATTTTGGTAAATGCTTTATATGCCGAATCCTATAATCTTTAGTGTTGTTTTAAAATTTCTAACCACATTCTACATTTGCATTAATGTATGCTAAACTTGATTTCATGGTAAATGAGCATCGTTCAATTTTTTTTATAAATTAATTTAGTAAAATTTCATATACTCCATAAATTAGTGGACTAACCGTTATAAAATCGCTATTCTCTAGAGAAATGAAGACAACAAAGGTTCCAAATCTCTTTGACTATCACTATATATTAATACAGGAGGCAACTATGCATTAAAGCAATATTGTTATATTTTTTGAATTTTTTTCAAAATCTATGTGTTAACCCCTACGAAAATATTGAGTTTTACGTTAAACGCTCTATATACTGAAGCCTAAACTTTTTCGTGTTATTTTAAAATTTCTAACCATATTCTACATTTGTATTAATGTATGTTAAACTATCTTTCATGGTATATGGGAATCGTTATAATTTTTACTAAATAATTTAGTAAAACCTCATAATACTCCAAAAATCGGTGGAATAATCACTATTAAATCGCCATTTTCTTGAAAAATAGAGACAACAAAGGCTCCAAAACTCTTTCAACATCATCATATGTTAGTTAAGGATGCAACTATGCATTAAAACAATATTTTCATATTTTTAAAATTTTCTCAAAATCTATGAGTTAACCCCTACAAAAATATTGAATTTTGGTAAATGCTTTATATACCGAATCCTATAATCTTTAGTGTTGTTTTAAAATTTCTAACCACATTCTACATTTGTATTAATGTATGCTAAACTTGATTTCATGGTAAATGAGCATCGTTCAATTTTTTTTATAAATTAATTTAGTAAAATTTCATATACTCCCATAAATTAGTGGACTAACCGTTATAAAATCGCTATTCTCTAGAGAAATGAAGACAACAAAGGTTCCAAATCTCTTTGACTATCACTATATATTAATACAGGAGGCAACTATGCATTAAAGCAATATTGTTATATTTTTTGAATTTTTTTCAAAATCTATGTGTTAACCCCTACGAAAATATTGAGTTTTACGTTAAACGCTCTATATACTGAAGCCTAAACTTTTTCGTGTTATTTTAAAATTTCTAACCATATTCTACATTTGTATTAATGTATGTTAAACTATCTTTCATGGTATATGGGAATCGTTATAATTTTTACTAAATAATTTAGTAAAACCTCATAATACTCCAAAAATCGGTGGAATAATCACTATTAAATCGCCATTTTCTTGAAAAATAGAGGACAACAAAGGCTCCAAACCTCTTTCAACATCATCATATGTTAGTTAAGGATGCAACTATGCATTAAAACAATATTTTCATATTTTTAAAATTTTCTCAAAATCTATGAGTTAACAACCCCTATAAAAATATTGAATTTTGGTAAATGCTTTATATACCGAATCCTATAATCTTTAGTGTCGTTTTAAAATTTCTAACCACATTCTACATTTGTATTAATGTATGCTAAACTTGATTTCATGGTAAATGAGCATCGTTCAATTTTTTTTATAAATTAATTTAGTAAAATTTCATATACTCCATAAATTAGTGGACTAACCGTTATAAAATCGCTATTCTCTAGAGAAATGAAGACAACAAAGGTTCCAAATCTCTTTGACTATCACTATATATTAATACAGGAGGCAACTATGCATTAAAGCAATATTGTTATATTTTTTGAATTTTTTTCAAAATCTATGTGTTAACCCCTACGAAAATATTGAGTTTTACGTTAAACGCTCTATATACTGAAGCCTAAACTTTTTCGTGTTATTTTAAAATTTCTAACCATATTCTACATTTGTATTAATGTATGTTAAACTATCTTTCATGGTATATGGGAATCGTTATAATTTTTACTAAATAATTTAGTAAAACCTCATAATACTCCAAAAATCGGTGGAATAATCACTATTAAATCGCCATTTTCTTGAAAAATAGAGGCAACAAAGGCTCCAAAACTCTTTCAACATCATCATATGTTAGTTAAGGATGCAACTATGCATTAAAACAATATTTTCATATTTTTAAAATTTTCTCAAAATCTATGAGTTAACCCCTAAAAATATTGAATTTTGGTAAATGCTTTATATACCGAATCCTATAATCTTTAGTGTTGTTTTAAAATTTCTAACCACATTCTACATTTGTATTAATGTATGCTAAACTTGATTTCATGGTAAATGAGCATCGTTCAATTTTTTTATAAATTAATTTAGTAAAATTTCATATACTCCATAAATTAGTGGACTAACCGTTATAAAATCGCTATTCTCTAGAGAAATGAAGACAACAAAGGTTCCAAATCTCTTTGACTATCACTATATATTAATACAGGAGGCAACTATGCATTAAAGCAATATTGTTATATTTTTTGAATTTTTTTCAAAATCTATGTGTTAACCCCTACGAAAATATTGAGTTTTACGTTAAACGCTCTATATACTGAAGCCTAAACTTTTTCGTGTTATTTTAAAATTTCTAACCATATTCTACATTTGTATTAATGTATGTTAAACTATCTTTCATGGTATATGGGAATCGTTATAATTTTTACTAAATAATTTAGTAAAACCTCATAATACTCCAAAAATCGGTGGAATAATCACTATTAAATCGCCATTTTCTTGAAAAATAGAGGCAACAAAGGCTCCAAAACTCTTTCAACATCATCATATGTTAGTTAAGGATGCAACTATGCATTAAAACAATATTTTCATATTTTTAAAATTTTCTCAAAATCTATGAGTTAACCCCTAAAAATATTGAATTTTGGTAAATGCTTTATATACCGAATCCTATAATCTTTAGTGTTGTTTTAAAATTTCTAACCACATTCTACATTTGTATTAATGTATGCTAAACTTGATTTCATGGTAAATGAGCATCGTTCAATTTTTTTTATAAATTAATTTAGTAAAATTTCATATACTCCATAAATTAGTGGACTAACCGTTATAAAATCGCTATTCTCTAGAGAAATGAAGACAACAAAGGTTCCAAATCTCTTTGACTATCACTATATATTAATACAGGAGGCAACTATGCATTAAAGCAATATTGTTATATTTTTTGAATTTTTTTCAAAATCTATGTGTTAACCCCTACGAAAATATTGAGTTTTACGTTAAACGCTCTATATACTGAAGCCTAAACTTTTTCGTGTTATTTTAAAATTTCTAACCATATTCTACATTTGTATTAATGTATGTTAAACTATCTTTCATGGTATATGGGAATCGTTATAATTTTTACTAAATAATTTAGTAAAACCTCATAATACTCCAAAAATCGGTGGAATAATCACTATTAAATCGCCATTTTCTTGAAAAATAGAGGCAACAAAGGCTCCAAAACTCTTTCAACATCATCATATGTTAGTTAAGGATGCAACTATGCATTAAAACAATATTTTCATATTTTTAAAATTTTCTCAAAATCTATGAGTTAACCCCTATAAAAATATTGAATTTTGGTAAATGCTTTATATACCGAATCCTATAATCTTTAGTGTTGTTTTAAAATTTCTAACCACATTCTACATTTGTATTAATGTATGCTAAACTTGATTTCATGGTAAATGAGCATCGTTCAATTTTTTTATAAATTAATTTAGTAAAATTTCATATACTCCATAAATTAGTGGACTAACCGTTATAAAATCGCTATTCTCTAGAGAAATGAAGACAACAAAGGTTCCAAATCTCTTTGACTATCACTATATATTAATACAGGAGGCAACTATGCATTAAAGCAATATTGTTATATTTTTTGAATTTTTTTCAAAATCTATGTGTTAACCCCTACGAAAATATTGAGTTTTACGTTAAACGCTCTATATACTGAAGCCTAAACTTTTTCGTGTTATTTTAAAATTTCTAACCATATTCTACATTTGTATTAATGTATGTTAAACTATCTTTCATGGTATATGGGAATCGTTATAATTTTTACTAAATAATTTAGTAAAACCTCATAATACTCCAAAAATCGGTGGAATAATCACTATTAAATCGCCATTTTCTTGAAAAATAGAGGCAACAAAGGCTCCAAAACTCTTTCAACATCATCATATGTTAGTTAAGGATGCAACTATGCATTAAAACAATATTTTCATATTTTTAAAATTTTCTCAAAATCTATGAGTTAACCCCTATAAAAATATTGAATTTTGGTAAATGCTTTATATGCCGAATCCTATAATCTTTAGTGTTGTTTTAAAATTTCTAACCACATTCTACATTTGTATTAATGTATGCTAAACTTGATTTCATGGTAAATGAGCATCGTTCAATTTTTTTTATAAATTAATTTAGTAAAATTTCATATACTCCATAAATTAGTGGACTAACCGTTATAAAATCGCTATTCTCTAGAGAAATGAAGACAACAAAGGTTCCAAATCTCTTTGACTATCACTATATATTAATACAGGAGGCAACTATGCATTAAAGCAATATTGTTATATTTTTTGAATTTTTTTCAAAATCTATGTGTTAACCCCTACGAAAATATTGAGTTTTACGTTAAACGCTCTATATACTGAAGCCTAAACTTTTTCGTGTTATTTTAAAATTTCTAACCATATTCTACATTTGTATTAATGTATGTTAAACTATCTTTCATGGTATATGGGAATCGTTATAATTTTTACTAAATAATTTAGTAAAACCTCATAATACTCCAAAAATCGGTGGAATAATCACTATTAAATCGCCATTTTCTTGAAAAATAGAGGCAACAAAGGCTCCAAAACTCTTTCAACATCATCATATGTTAGTTAAGGATGCAACTATGCATTAAAACAATATTTTCATATTTTTAAAATTTTCTCAAAATCTATGAGTTAACCCCTATAAAAATATTGAATTTTGGTAAATGCTTTATATGCCGAATCCTATAATCTTTAGTGTTGTTTTAAAATTTCTAACCACATTCTACATTTGCATTAATGTATGCTAAACTTGATTTCATGGTAAATGAGCATCGTTCAATTTTTTTTATAAATTAATTTAGTAAAATTTCATATACTCCATAAATTAGTGGACTAACCGTTATAAAATCGCTATTCTCTAGAGAAATGAAGACAACAAAGGTTCCAAATCTCTTTGACTATCACTATATATTAATACAGGAGGCAACTATGCACTAAAGCAATATTGTTATATTTTTTGAATTTTTTTCAAAATCTATGTGTTAACCCCTACGAAAATATTGAGTTTTACGTTAAACGCTCTATATACTGAAGCCTAAACTTTTTCGTGTTATTTTAAAATTTCTAACCATATTCTACATTTGTATTAATGTATGTTAAACTATCTTTCATGGTATATGGGAATCGTTATAATTTTTACTAAATAATTTAGTAAAACCTCATAATACTCCAAAAATCGGTGGAATAATCACTATTAAATCGCCATTTTCTTGAAAAATAGAGGCAACAAAGGCTCCAAAACTCTTTCAACATCATCATATGTTAGTTAAGGATGCAACTATGCATTAAAACAATATTTTCATATTTTTAAAATTTTCTCAAAATCTATGAGTTAACCCCTATAAAAATATTGAATTTTGGTAAATGCTTTATATGCCGAATCCTATAATCTTTAGTGTTGTTTTAAAATTTCTAACCACATTCTACATTTGCATTAATGTATGCTAAACTTGATTTCATGGTAAATGAGCATCGTTCAATTTTTTTTATAAATTAATTTAGTAAAATTTCATATACTCCATAAATTAGTGGACTAACCGTTATAAAATCGCTATTCTCTAGAGAAATGAAGACAACAAAGGTTCCAAATCTCTTTGACTATCACTATATATTAATACAGGAGGCAACTATGCATTAAAGCAATATTGTTATATTTTTTGAATTTTTTTCAAAATCTATGTGTTAACCCCTACGAAAATATTGAGTTTTACGTTAAACGCTCTATATACTGAAGCCTAAACTTTTTCGTGTTATTTTAAAATTTCTAACCATATTCTACATTTGTATTAATGTATGTTAAACTATCTTTCATGGTATATGGGAATCGTTATAATTTTTACTAAATAATTTAGTAAAACCTCATAATACTCCAAAAATCGGTGGAATAATCACTATTAAATCGCCATTTTCTTGAAAAATAGAGGCAACAAAGGCTCCAAAACTCTTTCAACATCATCATATGTTAGTTAAGGATGCAACTATGCATTAAAACAATATTTTCATATTTTTAAAATTTTCTCAAAATCTATGAGTTAACCCCTATAAAAATATTGAATTTTGGTAAATGCTTTATATGCCGAATCCTATAATCTTTAGTGTTGTTTTAAAATTTCTAACCACATTCTACATTTGCATTAATGTATGCTAAACTTGATTTCATGGTAAATGAGCATCGTTCAATTTTTTTTATAAATTAATTTAGTAAAATTTCATATACTCCATAAATTAGTGGACTAACCGTTATAAAATCGCTATTCTCTAGAGAAATGAAGACAACAAAGGTTCCAAATCTCTTTGACTATCACTATATATTAATACAGGAGGCAACTATGCATTAAAGCAATATTGTTATATTTTTTGAATTTTTTTCAAAATCTATGTGTTAACAACCCCTACGAAAATATTGAGTTTTACGTTAAACGCTCTATATACTGAAGCCTAAACTTTTTCGTGTTATTTTAAAATTTCTAACCATATTCTACATTTGTATTAATGTATGTTAAACTATCTTTCATGGTATATGGGAATCGTTATAATTTTTACTAAATAATTTAGTAAAACCTCATAATACTCCAAAAATCGGTGGAATAATCACTATTAAATCGCCATTTTCTTGAAAAATAGAGGCAACAAAGGCTCCAAAACTCTTTCAACATCATCATATGTTAGTTAAGGATGCAACTATGCATTAAAACAATATTTTCATATTTTTAAAATTTTCTCAAAATCTATGAGTTAACCCCTATAAAAATATTGAATTTTGGTAAATGCTTTATATGCCGAATCCTATAATCTTTAGTGTTGTTTTAAAATTTCTAACCACATTCTACATTTGCATTAATGTATGCTAAACTTGATTTCATGGTAAATGAGCATCGTTCAATTTTTTTTATAAATTAATTTAGTAAAATTTCATATACTCCATAAATTAGTGGACTAACCGTTATAAAATCGCTATTCTCTAGAGAAATGAAGACAACAAAGGTTCCAAATCTCTTTGACTATCACTATATATTAATACAGGAGGCAACTATGCATTAAAGCAATATTGTTATATTTTTTGAATTTTTTTCAAAATCTATGTGTTAACAAACCCTACGAAAATATTGAGTTTTACGTTAAACGCTCTATATACTGAAGCCTAAACTTTTTCGTGTTATTTTAAAATTTCTAACCATATTCTACATTTGTATTAATGTATGTTAAACTATCTTTCATGGTATATGGGAATCGTTATAATTTTTACTAAATAATTTAGTAAAACCTCATAATACTCCAAAAATCGGTGGAATAATCACTATTAAATCGCCATTTTCTTGAAAAATAGAGGCAACAAAGGCTCCAAAACTCTTTCAACATCATCATATGTTAGTTAAGGATGCAACTATGCATTAAAACAATATTTTCATATTTTTAAAATTTTCTCAAAATCTATGAGTTAACCCCTATAAAAATATTGAATTTTGGTAAATGCTTTATATGCCGAATCCTATAATCTTTAGTGTTGTTTTAAAATTTCTAACCACATTCTACATTTGCATTAATGTATGCTAAACTTGATTTCATGGTAAATGAGCATCGTTCAATTTTTTTTATAAATTAATTTAGTAAAATTTCATATACTCCATAAATTAGTGGACTAACCGTTATAAAATCGCTATTCTCTAGAGAAATGAAGACAACAAAGGTTCCAAATCTCTTTGACTATCACTATATATTAATACAGGAGGCAACTATGCATTAAAGCAATATTGTTATATTTTTTGAATTTTTTTCAAAATCTATGTGTTAACAAACCCCTACGAAAATATTGAGTTTTACGTTAAACGCTCTATATACTGAAGCCTAAACTTTTTCGTGTTATTTTAAAATTTCTAACCATATTCTACATTTGTATTAATGTATGTTAAACTATCTTTCATGGTATATGGGAATCGTTATAATTTTTACTAAATAATTTAGTAAAACCTCATAATACTCCAAAAATCGGTGGAATAATCACTATTAAATCGCCATTTTCTTGAAAAATAGAGGCAACAAAGGCTCCAAAACTCTTTCAACATCATCATATGTTAGTTAAGGATGCAACTATGCATTAAAACAATATTTTCATATTTTTAAAATTTTCTCAAAATCTATGAGTTAACCCCTATAAAAATATTGAATTTTGGTAAATGCTTTATATGCCGAATCCTATAATCTTTAGTGTTGTTTTAAAATTTCTAACCACATTCTACATTTGCATTAATGTATGCTAAACTTGATTTCATGGTAAATGAGCATCGTTCAATTTTTTTTATAAATTAATTTAGTAAAATTTCATATACTCCATAAATTAGTGGACTAACCGTTATAAAATCGCTATTCTCTAGAGAAATGAAGACAACAAAGGTTCCAAATCTCTTTGACTATCACTATATATTAATACAGGAGGCAACTATGCATTAAAGCAATATTGTTATATTTTTTGAATTTTTTTCAAAATCTATGTGTTAACAAACCCCTACGAAAATATTGAGTTTTACGTTAAACGCTCTATATACTGAAGCCTAAACTTTTTCGTGTTATTTTAAAATTTCTAACCATATTCTACATTTGTATTAATGTATGTTAAACTATCTTTCATGGTATATGGGAATCGTTATAATTTTTACTAAATAATTTAGTAAAACCTCATAATACTCCAAAAATCGGTGGAATAATCACTATTAAATCGCCATTTTCTTGAAAAATAGAGGCAACAAAGGCTCCAAAACTCTTTCAACATCATCATATGTTAGTTAAGGATGCAACTATGCATTAAAACAATATTTTCATATTTTTAAAATTTTCTCAAAATCTATGAGTTAACAACCCCTATAAAAATATTGAATTTTGGTAAATGCTTTATATGCCGAATCCTATAATCTTTAGTGTTGTTTTAAAATTTCTAACCACATTCTACATTTGCATTAATGTATGCTAAACTTGATTTCATGGTAAATGAGCATCGTTCAATTTTTTTATAAATTAATTTAGTAAAATTTCATATACTCCATAAATTAGTGGACTAACCGTTATAAAATCGCTATTCTCTAGAGAAATGAAGACAACAAAGGTTCCAAATCTCTTTGACTATCACTATATATTAATACAGGAGGCAACTATGCATTAAAGCAATATTGTTATATTTTTTGAATTTTTTTCAAAATCTATGTGTTAACAAACCCCTACGAAAATATTGAGTTTTACGTTAAACGCTCTATATACTGAAGCCTAAACTTTTTCGTGTTATTTTAAAATTTCTAACCATATTCTACATTTGTATTAATGTATGTTAAACTATCTTTCATGGTATATGGGAATCGTTATAATTTTTACTAAATAATTTAGTAAAACCTCATAATACTCCAAAAATCGGTGGAATAATCACTATTAAATCGCCATTTTCTTGAAAAATAGAGGCAACAAAGGCTCCAAAACTCTTTCAACATCATCATATGTTAGTTAAGGATGCAACTATGCATTAAAACAATATTTTCATATTTTTAAAATTTTCTCAAAATCTATGAGTTAACCCCTATAAAAATATTGAATTTTGGTAAATGCTTTATATGCCGAATCCTATAATCTTTAGTGTTGTTTTAAAATTTCTAACCACATTCTACATTTGCATTAATGTATGCTAAACTTGATTTCATGGTAAATGAGCATCGTTCAATTTTTTTTATAAATTAATTTAGTAAAATTTCATATACTCCATAAATTAGTGGACTAACCGTTATAAAATCGCTATTCTCTAGAGAAATGAAGACAACAAAGGTTCCAAATCTCTTTGACTATCACTATATATTAATACAGGAGGCAACTATGCATTAAAGCAATATTGTTATATTTTTTGAATTTTTTTCAAAATCTATGTGTTAACAACCCCTACGAAAATATTGAGTTTTACGTTAAACGCTCTATATACTGAAGCCTAAACTTTTTCGTGTTATTTTAAAATTTCTAACCATATTCTACATTTGTATTAATGTATGTTAAACTATCTTTCATGGTATATGGGAATCGTTATAATTTTTACTAAATAATTTAGTAAAACCTCATAATACTCCAAAAATCGGTGGAATAATCACTATTAAATCGCCATTTTCTTGAAAAATAGAGGCAACAAAGGCTCCAAAACTCTTTCAACATCATCATATGTTAGTTAAGGATGCAACTATGCATTAAAACAATATTTTCATATTTTTAAAATTTTCTCAAAATCTATGAGTTAACCCCTATAAAAATATTGAATTTTGGTAAATGCTTTATATGCCGAATCCTATAATCTTTAGTGTTGTTTTAAAATTTCTAACCACATTCTACATTTGCATTAATGTATGCTAAACTTGATTTCATGGTAAATGAGCATCGTTCAATTTTTTTTATAAATTAATTTAGTAAAATTTCATATACTCCATAAATTAGTGGACTAACCGTTATAAAATCGCTATTCTCTAGAGAAATGAAGACAACAAAGGTTCCAAATCTCTTTGACTATCACTATATATTAATACAGGAGGCAACTATGCATTAAAGCAATATTGTTATATTTTTTGAATTTTTTTCAAAATCTATGTGTTAACAAACCCCTACGAAAATATTGAGTTTTACGTTAAACGCTCTATATACTGAAGCCTAAACTTTTTCGTGTTATTTTAAAATTTCTAACCATATTCTACATTTGTATTAATGTATGTTAAACTATCTTTCATGGTATATGGGAATCGTTATAATTTTTACTAAATAATTTAGTAAAACCTCATAATACTCCAAAAATCGGTGGAATAATCACTATTAAATCGCCATTTTCTTGAAAAATAGAGGCAACAAAGGCTCCAAAACTCTTTCAACATCATCATATGTTAGTTAAGGATGCAACTATGCATTAAAACAATATTTTCATATTTTTAAAATTTTCTCAAAATCTATGAGTTAACCCCTATAAAAATATTGAATTTTGGTAAATGCTTTATATGCCGAATCCTATAATCTTTAGTGTTGTTTTAAAATTTCTAACCACATTCTACATTTGCATTAATGTATGCTAAACTTGATTTCATGGTAAATGAGCATCGTTCAATTTTTTTTATAAATTAATTTAGTAAAATTTCATATACTCCATAAATTAGTGGACTAACCGTTATAAAATCGCTATTCTCTAGAGAAATGAAGACAACAAAGGTTCCAAATCTCTTTGACTATCACTATATATTAATACAGGAGGCAACTATGCATTAAAGCAATATTGTTATATTTTTTGAATTTTTTTCAAAATCTATGTGTTAACCCCTACGAAAATATTGAGTTTTACGTTAAACGCTCTATATACTGAAGCCTAAACTTTTTCGTGTTATTTTAAAATTTCTAACCATATTCTACATTTGTATTAATGTATGTTAAACTATCTTTCATGGTATATGGGAATCGTTATAATTTTTACTAAATAATTTAGTAAAACCTCATAATACTCCAAAAATCGGTGGAATAATCACTATTAAATCGCCATTTTCTTGAAAAATAGAGGCAACAAAGGCTCCAAAACTCTTTCAACATCATCATATGTTAGTTAAGGATGCAACTATGCATTAAAACAATATTTTCATATTTTTAAAATTTTCTCAAAATCTATGAGTTAACCCCTATAAAAATATTGAATTTTGGTAAATGCTTTATATGCCGAATCCTATAATCTTTAGTGTTGTTTTAAAATTTCTAACCACATTCTACATTTGCATTAATGTATGCTAAACTTGATTTCATGGTAAATGAGCATCGTTCAATTTTTTTTATAAATTAATTTAGTAAAATTTCATATACTCCATAAATTAGTGGACTAACCGTTATAAAATCGCTATTCTCTAGAGAAATGAAGACAACAAAGGTTCCAAATCTCTTTGACTATCACTATATATTAATACAGGAGGCAACTATGCATTAAAGCAATATTGTTATATTTTTTGAATTTTTTTCAAAATCTATGTGTTAACAAACCCCTACGAAAATATTGAGTTTTACGTTAAACGCTCTATATACTGAAGCCTAAACTTTTTCGTGTTATTTTAAAATTTCTAACCATATTCTACATTTGTATTAATGTATGTTAAACTATCTTTCATGGTATATGGGAATCGTTATAATTTTTACTAAATAATTTAGTAAAACCTCATAATACTCCAAAAATCGGTGGAATAATCACTATTAAATCGCCATTTTCTTGAAAAATAGAGGCAACAAAGGCTCCAAAACTCTTTCAACATCATCATATGTTAGTTAAGGATGCAACTATGCATTAAAACAATATTTTCATATTTTTAAAATTTTCTCAAAATCTATGAGTTAACCCCTATAAAAATATTGAATTTTGGTAAATGCTTTATATGCCGAATCCTATAATCTTTAGTGTTGTTTTAAAATTTCTAACCACATTCTACATTTGCATTAATGTATGCTAAACTTGATTTCATGGTAAATGAGCATCGTTCAATTTTTTTTATAAATTAATTTAGTAAAATTTCATATACTCCATAAATTAGTGGACTAACCGTTATAAAATCGCTATTCTCTAGAGAAATGAAGACAACAAAGGTTCCAAATCTCTTTGACTATCACTATATATTAATACAGGAGGCAACTATGCATTAAAGCAATATTGTTATATTTTTTGAATTTTTTTCAAAATCTATGTGTTAACAAACCCCTACGAAAATATTGAGTTTTACGTTAAACGCTCTATATACTGAAGCCTAAACTTTTTCGTGTTATTTTAAAATTTCTAACCATATTCTACATTTGTATTAATGTATGTTAAACTATCTTTCATGGTATATGGGAATCGTTATAATTTTTACTAAATAATTTAGTAAAACCTCATAATACTCCAAAAATCGGTGGAATAATCACTATTAAATCGCCATTTTCTTGAAAAATAGAGGCAACAAAGGCTCCAAAACTCTTTCAACATCATCATATGTTAGTTAAGGATGCAACTATGCATTAAAACAATATTTTCATATTTTTAAAATTTTCTCAAAATCTATGAGTTAACCCCTATAAAAATATTGAATTTTGGTAAATGCTTTATATGCCGAATCCTATAATCTTTAGTGTTGTTTTAAAATTTCTAACCACATTCTACATTTGCATTAATGTATGCTAAACTTGATTTCATGGTAAATGAGCATCGTTCAATTTTTTTTATAAATTAATTTAGTAAAATTTCATATACTCCATAAATTAGTGGACTAACCGTTATAAAATCGCTATTCTCTAGAGAAATGAAGACAACAAAGGTTCCAAATCTCTTTGACTATCACTATATATTAATACAGGAGGCAACTATGCATTAAAGCAATATTGTTATATTTTTTGAATTTTTTTCAAAATCTATGTGTTAACAACCCCTACGAAAATATTGAGTTTTACGTTAAACGCTCTATATACTGAAGCCTAAACTTTTTCGTGTTATTTTAAAATTTCTAACCATATTCTACATTTGTATTAATGTATGTTAAACTATCTTTCATGGTATATGGGAATCGTTATAATTTTTACTAAATAATTTAGTAAAACCTCATAATACTCCAAAAATCGGTGGAATAATCACTATTAAATCGCCATTTTCTTGAAAAATAGAGGCAACAAAGGCTCCAAAACTCTTTCAACATCATCATATGTTAGTTAAGGATGCAACTATGCATTAAAACAATATTTTCATATTTTTAAAATTTTCTCAAAATCTATGAGTTAACCCCTATAAAAATATTGAATTTTGGTAAATGCTTTATATGCCGAATCCTATAATCTTTAGTGTTGTTTTAAAATTTCTAACCACATTCTACATTTGCATTAATGTATGCTAAACTTGATTTCATGGTAAATGAGCATCGTTCAATTTTTTTTATAAATTAATTTAGTAAAATTTCATATACTCCATAAATTAGTGGACTAACCGTTATAAAATCGCTATTCTCTAGAGAAATGAAGACAACAAAGGTTCCAAATCTCTTTGACTATCACTATATATTAATACAGGAGGCAACTATGCATTAAAGCAATATTGTTATATTTTTTGAATTTTTTTCAAAATCTATGTGTTAACCCCTACGAAAATATTGAGTTTTACGTTAAACGCTCTATATACTGAAGCCTAAACTTTTTCGTGTTATTTTAAAATTTCTAACCATATTCTACATTTGTATTAATGTATGTTAAACTATCTTTCATGGTATATGGGAATCGTTATAATTTTTACTAAATAATTTAGTAAAACCTCATAATACTCCAAAAATCGGTGGAATAATCACTATTAAATCGCCATTTTCTTGAAAAATAGAGGCAACAAAGGCTCCAAAACTCTTTCAACATCATCATATGTTAGTTAAGGATGCAACTATGCATTAAAACAATATTTTCATATTTTTAAAATTTTCTCAAAATCTATGAGTTAACCCCTATAAAAATATTGAATTTTGGTAAATGCTTTATATGCCGAATCCTATAATCTTTAGTGTTGTTTTAAAATTTCTAACCACATTCTACATTTGCATTAATGTATGCTAAACTTGATTTCATGGTAAATGAGCATCGTTCAATTTTTTTTATAAATTAATTTAGTAAAATTTCATATACTCCATAAATTAGTGGACTAACCGTTATAAAATCGCTATTCTCTAGAGAAATGAAGACAACAAAGGTTCCAAATCTCTTTGACTATCACTATATATTAATACAGGAGGCAACTATGCATTAAAGCAATATTGTTATATTTTTTGAATTTTTTTCAAAATCTATGTGTTAACAACCCCTACGAAAATATTGAGTTTTACGTTAAACGCTCTATATACTGAAGCCTAAACTTTTTCGTGTTATTTTAAAATTTCTAACCATATTCTACATTTGTATTAATGTATGTTAAACTATCTTTCATGGTATATGGGAATCGTTATAATTTTTACTAAATAATTTAGTAAAACCTCATAATACTCCAAAAATCGGTGGAATAATCACTATTAAATCGCCATTTTCTTGAAAAATAGAGGCAACAAAGGCTCCAAAACTCTTTCAACATCATCATATGTTAGTTAAGGATGCAACTATGCATTAAAACAATATTTTCATATTTTTAAAATTTTCTCAAAATCTATGAGTTAACCCCTATAAAAATATTGAATTTTGGTAAATGCTTTATATGCCGAATCCTATAATCTTTAGTGTTGTTTTAAAATTTCTAACCACATTCTACATTTGCATTAATGTATGCTAAACTTGATTTCATGGTAAATGAGCATCGTTCAATTTTTTTTATAAATTAATTTAGTAAAATTTCATATACTCCATAAATTAGTGGACTAACCGTTATAAAATCGCTATTCTCTAGAGAAATGAAGACAACAAAGGTTCCAAATCTCTTTGACTATCACTATATATTAATACAGGAGGCAACTATGCATTAAAGCAATATTGTTATATTTTTTGAATTTTTTTCAAAATCTATGTGTTAACAAACCCCTACGAAAATATTGAGTTTTACGTTAAACGCTCTATATACTGAAGCCTAAACTTTTTCGTGTTATTTTAAAATTTCTAACCATATTCTACATTTGTATTAATGTATGTTAAACTATCTTTCATGGTATATGGGAATCGTTATAATTTTTACTAAATAATTTAGTAAAACCTCATAATACTCCAAAAATCGGTGGAATAATCACTATTAAATCGCCATTTTCTTGAAAAATAGAGGCAACAAAGGCTCCAAAACTCTTTCAACATCATCATATGTTAGTTAAGGATGCAACTATGCATTAAAACAATATTTTCATATTTTTAAAATTTTCTCAAAATCTATGAGTTAACCCCTATAAAAATATTGAATTTTGGTAAATGCTTTATATGCCGAATCCTATAATCTTTAGTGTTGTTTTAAAATTTCTAACCACATTCTACATTTGCATTAATGTATGCTAAACTTGATTTCATGGTAAATGAGCATCGTTCAATTTTTTTTATAAATTAATTTAGTAAAATTTCATATACTCCATAAATTAGTGGACTAACCGTTATAAAATCGCTATTCTCTAGAGAAATGAAGACAACAAAGGTTCCAAATCTCTTTGACTATCACTATATATTAATACAGGAGGCAACTATGCATTAAAGCAATATTGTTATATTTTTTGAATTTTTTTCAAAATCTATGTGTTAACAAACCCCTACGAAAATATTGAGTTTTACGTTAAACGCTCTATATACTGAAGCCTAAACTTTTTCGTGTTATTTTAAAATTTCTAACCATATTCTACATTTGTATTAATGTATGTTAAACTATCTTTCATGGTATATGGGAATCGTTATAATTTTTACTAAATAATTTAGTAAAACCTCATAATACTCCAAAAATCGGTGGAATAATCACTATTAAATCGCCATTTTCTTGAAAAATAGAGGCAACAAAGGCTCCAAAACTCTTTCAACATCATCATATGTTAGTTAAGGATGCAACTATGCATTAAAACAATATTTTCATATTTTTAAAATTTTCTCAAAATCTATGAGTTAACCCCTATAAAAATATTGAATTTTGGTAAATGCTTTATATGCCGAATCCTATAATCTTTAGTGTTGTTTTAAAATTTCTAACCACATTCTACATTTGCATTAATGTATGCTAAACTTGATTTCATGGTAAATGAGCATCGTTCAATTTTTTTTATAAATTAATTTAGTAAAATTTCATATACTCCATAAATTAGTGGACTAACCGTTATAAAATCGCTATTCTCTAGAGAAATGAAGACAACAAAGGTTCCAAATCTCTTTGACTATCACTATATATTAATACAGGAGGCAACTATGCATTAAAGCAATATTGTTATATTTTTTGAATTTTTTTCAAAATCTATGTGTTAACCCCTACGAAAATATTGAGTTTTACGTTAAACGCTCTATATACTGAAGCCTAAACTTTTTCGTGTTATTTTAAAATTTCTAACCATATTCTACATTTGTATTAATGTATGTTAAACTATCTTTCATGGTATATGGGAATCGTTATAATTTTTACTAAATAATTTAGTAAAACCTCATAATACTCCAAAAATCGGTGGAATAATCACTATTAAATCGCCATTTTCTTGAAAAATAGAGGCAACAAAGGCTCCAAAACTCTTTCAACATCATCATATGTTAGTTAAGGATGCAACTATGCATTAAAACAATATTTTCATATTTTTAAAATTTTCTCAAAATCTATGAGTTAACCCCTATAAAAATATTGAATTTTGGTAAATGCTTTATATGCCGAATCCTATAATCTTTAGTGTTGTTTTAAAATTTCTAACCACATTCTACATTTGCATTAATGTATGCTAAACTTGATTTCATGGTAAATGAGCATCGTTCAATTTTTTTTATAAATTAATTTAGTAAAATTTCATATACTCCATAAATTAGTGGACTAACCGTTATAAAATCGCTATTCTCTAGAGAAATGAAGACAACAAAGGTTCCAAATCTCTTTGACTATCACTATATATTAATACAGGAGGCAACTATGCATTAAAGCAATATTGTTATATTTTTTGAATTTTTTTCAAAATCTATGTGTTAACAAACCCCTACGAAAATATTGAGTTTTACGTTAAACGCTCTATATACTGAAGCCTAAACTTTTTCGTGTTATTTTAAAATTTCTAACCATATTCTACATTTGTATTAATGTATGTTAAACTATCTTTCATGGTATATGGGAATCGTTATAATTTTTACTAAATAATTTAGTAAAACCTCATAATACTCCAAAAATCGGTGGAATAATCACTATTAAATCGCCATTTTCTTGAAAAATAGAGGCAACAAAGGCTCCAAAACTCTTTCAACATCATCATATGTTAGTTAAGGATGCAACTATGCATTAAAACAATATTTTCATATTTTTAAAATTTTCTCAAAATCTATGAGTTAACCCCTATAAAAATATTGAATTTTGGTAAATGCTTTATATGCCGAATCCTATAATCTTTAGTGTTGTTTTAAAATTTCTAACCACATTCTACATTTGCATTAATGTATGCTAAACTTGATTTCATGGTAAATGAGCATCGTTCAATTTTTTTTATAAATTAATTTAGTAAAATTTCATATACTCCATAAATTAGTGGACTAACCGTTATAAAATCGCTATTCTCTAGAGAAATGAAGACAACAAAGGTTCCAAATCTCTTTGACTATCACTATATATTAATACAGGAGGCAACTATGCATTAAAGCAATATTGTTATATTTTTTGAATTTTTTTCAAAATCTATGTGTTAACCCCTACGAAAATATTGAGTTTTACGTTAAACGCTCTATATACTGAAGCCTAAACTTTTTCGTGTTATTTTAAAATTTCTAACCATATTCTACATTTGTATTAATGTATGTTAAACTATCTTTCATGGTATATGGGAATCGTTATAATTTTTACTAAATAATTTAGTAAAACCTCATAATACTCCAAAAATCGGTGGAATAATCACTATTAAATCGCCATTTTCTTGAAAAATAGAGGCAACAAAGGCTCCAAAACTCTTTCAACATCATCATATGTTAGTTAAGGATGCAACTATGCATTAAAACAATATTTTCATATTTTTAAAATTTTCTCAAAATCTATGAGTTAACCCCTATAAAAATATTGAATTTTGGTAAATGCTTTATATGCCGAATCCTATAATCTTTAGTGTTGTTTTAAAATTTCTAACCACATTCTACATTTGCATTAATGTATGCTAAACTTGATTTCATGGTAAATGAGCATCGTTCAATTTTTTTTATAAATTAATTTAGTAAAATTTCATATACTCCATAAATTAGTGGACTAACCGTTATAAAATCGCTATTCTCTAGAGAAATGAAGACAACAAAGGTTCCAAATCTCTTTGACTATCACTATATATTAATACAGGAGGCAACTATGCATTAAAGCAATATTGTTATATTTTTTGAATTTTTTTCAAAATCTATGTGTTAACAAACCCCTACGAAAATATTGAGTTTTACGTTAAACGCTCTATATACTGAAGCCTAAACTTTTTCGTGTTATTTTAAAATTTCTAACCATATTCTACATTTGTATTAATGTATGTTAAACTATCTTTCATGGTATATGGGAATCGTTATAATTTTTACTAAATAATTTAGTAAAACCTCATAATACTCCAAAAATCGGTGGAATAATCACTATTAAATCGCCATTTTCTTGAAAAATAGAGGCAACAAAGGCTCCAAAACTCTTTCAACATCATCATATGTTAGTTAAGGATGCAACTATGCATTAAAACAATATTTTCATATTTTTAAAATTTTCTCAAAATCTATGAGTTAACCCCTATAAAAATATTGAATTTTGGTAAATGCTTTATATGCCGAATCCTATAATCTTTAGTGTTGTTTTAAAATTTCTAACCACATTCTACATTTGCATTAATGTATGCTAAACTTGATTTCATGGTAAATGAGCATCGTTCAATTTTTTTTATAAATTAATTTAGTAAAATTTCATATACTCCATAAATTAGTGGACTAACCGTTATAAAATCGCTATTCTCTAGAGAAATGAAGACAACAAAGGTTCCAAATCTCTTTGACTATCACTATATATTAATACAGGAAGCAACTATGCATTAAAGCAATATTGTTATATTTTTTGAATTTTTTTCAAAATCTATGTGTTAACCCCTACGAAAATATTGAGTTTTACGTTAAACGCTCTATATACTGAAGCCTAAACTTTTTCGTGTTATTTTAAAATTTCTAACCATATTCTACATTTGTATTAATGTATGTTAAACTATCTTTCATGGTATATGGGAATCGTTATAATTTTTACTAAATAATTTAGTAAAACCTCATAATACTCCAAAAATCGGTGGAATAATCACTATAAAATCGCCATTTTCTTGAAAAATAGAGACAACAAAGGCTCCAAACCTCTTTCAACATCATCATATGTTAGTTAAGGATGCAACTATGCATTAAAACAATATTTTCATATTTTTGAAATTTTCTCAAAATCTATGAGTTAACCCCTTCAAAAATATTAAATTTTGGTAAATGCTTTATATACCGAATCCTATAATCTTTAGTGTCGTTTTAAAATTTCTAACCACATTCTAAATTTGTATTAATGTATGCTAAACTTGATTTCATGGTCAATGAGCATCGTTCAATTTTTTTAATAAATTAATTTAGTAAAATTTCGTATACTCCAAAATTAGTGGACTAACCGTTATAAAATCGCTATTCTCTAGAGAAATGAAGACAACAAAGGTTACAAATCTCTTTGACTATCACTATATATTAATACAGGAGGCAACTATGCATTAAAGCAATATTGTTATATTTTTTGAATTTTTTTCAAAATCTATGTGTTAACAAACCCCTACGAAAATATTGAGTTTTACGTTAAACGCTCTATATACTGAAGCCTAAACTTTTTCGTGTTATTTTAAAATTTCTAACCATATTCTACATTTGTATTAATGTATGTTAAACTATCTTTCATGGTATATGGGAATCGTTATAATTTTTACTAAATAATTTAGTAAAACCTCATAATACTCCAAAAATCGGTGGAATAATCACTATTAAATCGCCATTTTCTTGAAAAATAGAGGCAACAAAGGCTCCAAAACTCTTTCAACATCATCATATGTTAGTTAAGGATGCAACTATGCATTAAAACAATATTTTCATATTTTTAAAATTTTCTCAAAATCTATGAGTTAACCCCTATAAAAATATTGAATTTTGGTAAATGCTTTATATGCCGAATCCTATAATCTTTAGTGTTGTTTTAAAATTTCTAACCACATTCTACATTTGCATTAATGTATGCTAAACTTGATTTCATGGTAAATGAGCATCGTTCAATTTTTTTTATAAATTAATTTAGTAAAATTTCATATACTCCATAAATTAGTGGACTAACCGTTATAAAATCGCTATTCTCTAGAGAAATGAAGACAACAAAGGTTCCAAATCTCTTTGACTATCACTATATATTAACAGGAAGCAACTATGCATTAAAGCAATATTGTTATATTTTTTGAATTTTTTTCAAAATCTATGTGTTAACCCCTACGAAAATATTGAGTTTTACGTTAAACGCTCTATATACTGAAGCCTAAACTTTTTCGTGTTATTTTAAAATTTCTAACCATATTCTACATTTGTATTAATGTATGTTAAACTATCTTTCATGGTATATGGGAATCGTTATAATTTTTACTAAATAATTTAGTAAAACCTCATAATACTCCAAAAATCGGTGGAATAATCACTATTAAATCGCAATTTTCTTGAAAAATAGAGGCAACAAAGGCTCCAAACCTCTTTCAACATCATCATATGTTAGTTAAGGATGCAACTATGCATTAAAACAATATTTTCACATTTTCAAAATTTTCTCAAATTCTATGAGTTAACCCCTATAAAAATATTGAATTTTGGTAAATGCTTTATATGCCGAATCATATAATCTTTAGTGTTGTTTTAAAATTTCTAACCACATTCTACATTTGTATTAATGTATGCTAAACTTGATTTCATGGTAAATGAGCATCGTTCAATTTTTTTTATAAATTAATTTAGTAAAATTTCATATACTCCATAAATTAGTGGACTAACCGTTATAAAATCGCTATTCTCTAGAGAAATGAAGACAACAAAGGTTCCAAATCTCTTTGAATATCACTATATATTAAAAAAGGAAGCAACTATGCATTAAAGCAATATTGTTATATTTTTTGAATTTTTTTCAAAATCTATGTGTTAACCCCTACGAAAATATTGAGTTTTACGTTAAACGCTCTATATACTGAAGCCTAAACTTTTTTGTGTTATTTTAAAATTTCTAACCATATACTACATTTGTATTAATGTATGTTAAACTATCTTTCATGGTATATGGGAATCGTTATAATTTTTACTAAATAATTTAGTAAAACCTCATAATACTCCAAAAATCGGTGGAATAATCACTATTAAATCGCCATTTTCTTGAAAAATTGAGACAACAAAGGCTCCAAACCTCTTTCAACATCATCATATGTTAGTTAAGGATGCAACTATGCATTAAAATAATATTTTTGTTATGAAAAGAACTTGTATTTTATTGTATCGCAGAAATTTAAATAAGGGCAAAATTTTATACCCGTAGAATTTATAACACTGATGTTTATTAGAGGGAGAAGAGAAGGTCGAGGTGTATTTACAAACGAACGCAAACGTTCGTATATATAGAAGAAAATTTACTGTGCAAATAGTGCAGCGGGCCCCACATACTTTTATATTTTCAACATACGGCTGCTTATTTCTTTGACTTTCGTAACACTCCCCCTTGGGGGCCGGTGTCACTATCCGCTCTCGCTTAACGTCTTTGTTGCCTCGTTAAAAACCTTTCCAGGAAAACCCAATGGGAAAAACCATAGTAGGGTAAAAAGAGTACAACTACGTAAGCTCCCCCTCGAATAAGCAGTCATAGATCCTTCTGATGACGCATTCCAATGTTATGGATGTGTTTTCTGAATACCGAGGTAGGGAGTGATTTTGTGAAGAGGTCGGCTGCATTGTCGCATGATCGAACATATCTTACTTCAATCTCTTTATTCTTCTCGAGCTCTTGAGTGTATGAGAAGAACTTCGGAGGTATATGTTTGGTTCTATCGCTTTTGATATATCCTTCCTTCGTTTGAGCAACACATGCCGCGTTATCTTCATATAGAATAGTTGGCTCCGTATTTTCGTCAATCCCACTGCTTGAACAGATGTGTCGGCTTATTGATCTTAGCCATACACATTCTCTACTTGCTTCATGGAGTGCAATGATCTCAGCGTGATTTGAAGAAGTAGCAACAAGTGTCTGCTTCTGAGAACGCCAAGATATGGCGGTGCCTCCAATTGTAAAAACATATCCTGTCTGGGATCGAGCTTTGTGTGGATCTGACAAATAACCTGCATCTGCAAAACCAATCATTTGACCTTTTGAACTTTTAGGATAAAACAAGCCTAAATCAGTTGTTCCTTGAAGGTAACGAAAGACATGTTTAATTCCATTCCAATGTCTTCGCGTAGGAGACGAACTGAATCTCGCTAAAAGATTAATGGCAAAAGATATGTCAGGTCGAGTACAATTTGCAAGATACATAAGAGCTCCAATTGCACTTAAGTATGGAGTTTCAGGACCAAGTATTTCTTCATTTTCCTCAGATGGTCGAAACGGATCATTTTCAACATTAAGTGATCTAACGACCATCGGGGTGCTAAGAGGAGTTGCTTTATCCATGTTAAAGCGTTTCAATACTCGTTTGGTATATGTAGACTGGTGTACAAATATACCCTTTCGAGAATGCTCAATTTGTAATCCTAGACAATATTTTGTCTGCCGAGATCTTTCATCTCAAATTCTCCTTTCAGATAGTTTGATGCCTTTTGGATTTCGTTTTGAGTTCCAATAATATTAAGATCATCAACGTACACCGCGATTATCACAAATCCGGATGTTGTTTTCTTTATGAAAACACAAGGGCATATAGGATCATTCGTGTATCCTTCTTTTGTTAAGTGTTCGCTGAGACGATTATACCACATTCGTCCAGATTGTTTTAACCCATATAATGATCTTTGCAATTTTATTGCACATAACTCTTTAGGTTTGGAACTTAACGTTTCTGGCATTTTAAATCCATCTGGGATTCTCATATAGATATCAGTATCTAATGATCCATATAAATATGCCGTAACGACATCCATGAGACGCATTTCTAAATTTTCATTGGCCGCTAGGCTCATCAGGAATCTAAATGTGATTGCGTCCATGACAGGAGAATAAGTTTCCTCATAATCAATTCCTGGCCTTTGAGAGAAACCTTGGGCTACGAGACGAGCTTTGTATCTTGTAATCTCGTTTTTCTCATTTCTTTTTCGGACAAACACCCATTTGTACCCAACAGGTTTTACATCTTTGGGTGTGAGCACAATAGGTCCGAATACATTTCGTTTGTTAAGCGAATCTAATTCGACTTGAATTGCATCTTTCCATTTTATCCAGTCATGTCTCTTTTGACATTCATATACAGACTTTGGTTCTGGATCTTCGTTTTCTTCATTTATTTCCTTTGCTAAAAGGTATGAGAAAACGTCATCAATATCATCCATCTCATTTCGTTTCCATATCTTTCCATTATGGATGTAATTGATAGAAATCTCATGATTTCCTTCAGATTCAAGATGCTTTATATTGTCGTTAGATTCACAATTTTCTTCGTCCAAAATATTTTCTGTTATTTTGGGAGTATCATGCTTTTCACATTCCTTACGTTTTCTAGGAAGTTTATCCTTTGAACCAATAGGTCTACCGCGCTTTAAACGTGTTCCTGATTCACGTGTATCAACTGCCGTTCCACCATTTTGTGGTATTTCAATACGAGCAGGAGTATTTGCAGCGGGTATATGTGATTTAGTTACCATTTTGGTATCAGCAAATGCATCAGGTAGCTGATTTGCTATATTTTGTAAATGCATGATACGTCGAACTTCTAGTTCTGACTGTTTCGTAGGAGGATCAAGGTGTAATAACGATGGTACACTCCATTTGATCTCTTTTCCTACTTGTTTATTGTCTCCCCCTAGAGTTGGGAATTCTTTCTCATTGAAATGACAATCGGCAAATCGTGCCGTAAACACATCACCAGTTTGTGGTTCTAGGTATCTTATTATTGATGGAGAATCATAGCCAATATATATTCCCAACCGTCTTTGCGGTCCCATCTTTGTACGTTGTGGTGGTGCTATTGGAATATAAACCGCACAACCAAAGATTTTTAGATGAGAGATATTTGGTTCTTTTCCAAATGCTAACTGTAATGGGGAATATCTATGGTATGCACTTGGTCTTATCCGAATTAGTGCTTCTGCATGCAAAATAGCATGTCCCCATACAGAGGTTGGGAGTTTTGATCTCATGATCAATGGCCTTGCAATTAGTTGCAGCCGTTTAATTAATGATTCTGCCAAACCATTTTGTGTATGAACATGAGCAACAGAATGCTCTACTTCAATCCCTGATACCATACAATAATCATTAAAAGCTTGGGATGTGAATTCACCAGCGTTATCTAATCTAACTCTTTTAATTGGATAATCTGAGAACTGTGCTCTTAATTTGATTATCTGAGTTAGAAATCTCGCAAATGCCATATTTCGAGATGATAACAAACAAACATGTGACCATCTACTCGATGCATCGATTAATACCATAAAGTAGTAGAATGGTCCACACGGTGGATGTATTGGTCCACAAATATCACCTTGGATTCTTTCCAAAAACTTTGGTGATTCTTTGTCAACTTTGGTTGGTGATGGTCTTATGATTAATTTCCCAAGAGCACACGCATCACATGTCATTTTATTACTTTGGTATATATCTTGGGTTTTTATTGAATGACCATGTGAGCTTTCAATGATTTTTCGCATCATTGTAGTGCCTGGATGACCAAGGCGATCATGCCATAATGTAACATCTTCTGGATTTCTTTTTATCACAAGATGTGATTCTATAGCATCAATATAAGTGTGATGCAATCCAGAAGGAAGTTCTGGAAATTTTTCCAGTACAAGGCCTTTGCCTGATTTTTCAGAAGTTATATACAAATACTTCTTTCCATTCTCAGTTGCAGACTGAGTGTTATACCCTTGACGGTATATATCTTTGAAACTCAACAAATTTCTCTTAGAATTTGGAGAATATAAGGCATTATCTATGGAAAACTTTGTTCCATTAGGCAACATAAAGTTCGCCTTGCCAATTCCTTCGATCAGGTCTGTAGGACCTGATATTGTGTTTATAGTCATTTTTACTGACTTTAAAGTAGAGAAATATCTCTTATCCTTCAGTATAGTGTGCGTTGTGCCACTATCTGGTATGCAAACTTCTCTACCAATTTGTTTAGTTGTTGTTCCATTTGCTTTCTTATCCATTTCTGTAACACACAGTTAATATTAATAAAGAAAATAAACTTTCATAAGTAAACATATTATGCATCAATAACAAGTACACAATAATTATACATTATATTTTGAAATACAACATTATTTTGAAAGTGAAATACATAATATTTTATGGCATCACTAGGCATTATTAAGCTTGATCAGTACAAGCACTTCAAATATTTTGATGAGTGGCCTCGTCGAAATCTCCCATAAAGTCAGAGGATTCGAGGTATGTCGATGTTGTACCCACAAGGTGTTCATTGAGATTTACTTCCTTTGCCTTGCCTTTAATAGATTCTTGGTACAATTGGCATAGATGCCGAGGAGTTCGACATACTTGAGACCAGTGTCCCTTCGATCCACATCTGTAACAGACGTTCTCATTTTTATGAGTAGGGTTTTCTTGGGTTTCTTTCCCTTTTACCCGATCAGATCGATTCCATGTGTTGGATCCCCTTCCTCTTGGGTTGTTACTCCTTTCATGGTTGCGGTTAAATCGATAACCACGACCACGACCAAAACCACGATTGTGACCACGGCCACGACCACGCCCACGATAGGAATAATTTCCTTTTTCCGGATTTTTTATATCCGTTGCATTTACCTCAGGAAATGCTTTGGTTCCCGTGGGTCGGGCATTGTGGTTTTTAATGAGGAGTTCATTATTTCTCTCCGCTATTATAAGCGCCACAGCGAGTTCAGAGAACCTCGTATACCCACAATTTCTATATTGTTCTTGTAGAACATAATGATTTTTGTGGAACGTTTGGTAAGTTTTCTCGAGCATTTCTGCTTCCGAGACAGGCTTACCGCAATAATCTAATTGCGCCGCTATTCTCAATATAGCGGAATTGTACGTTTCCACTTTTTCAAAATCTTGAAATCGTAGATTTTTCCACTCATCGAGTGCATGGGGGAGAGTAATTTTCTTTTGGTTATCAAACCTCTCCTTCAGAGCTTTCCAAAGATCTAAGGGATCTTTGGTTCTCGCATAATCATGCGTAAGATTTTCATCTAGATGCCTTCTCAGAAATATCACGGCCTTAGCCTTTTCATGAGAGGTTGATATATTGCCGTCTTTTATTGTTCCGAGTATTTCCTCGGAATCTAGATGAAGCTCCATGTTTGTAACCCATGCCGTGTAGTTTGTCCCAGTTACTTCCAATGCCGGAAACTGAAGTTTCTCGATTTTTGCCATTTGTATTTCTAAAGCACATAAATAAAAATTATTAGAATATTATTAATATTAAAAGAAACCGTTTACATTAATCATGCAAGCAATTACAAGGAGAAGCGATGTAAAGAAAATTAAACCGATATTCATCTTAAATTCACTCGGAGTAAATTCTCCAACGAATAAACCATAAATAGAAACACAAATAAAAATGGCACATAAAAACAAAAGTGCGCGAATCATCTTTCTTGAAATGAAAAATCGGAGGAGAGCGATTTGAAATTTTTGAGAGAAGATGAAATGTTTTGGATGATGAAATGGAGTGAAAATGAGTTGTATTTATAGATGAAAATTACTGTTCATGACCGTTGGAGAAAGGGGAAATTTTTGAAAAAATTTCTTTGTGACCGTTGGGGTTAAATCGAGTGCACCAAAAATCAGTCTGAAAATATCGTATTAAACGGTCAATCAAATCTATAAAATTTCATAAAAGTAAAAATTATGGCAATGAAATATTTATGTTATGACAACAAATCATGCGACGGCTCAGCCGATCAATGCAGAGTAATAAATAAATTATACGGCGGCTCGGCCGACCAATTAATAATAAACAGAATATAAGGCGGCTCGGCCGACCAATAAATAATAAACAGGATATAAGGCGGCTCGGCCGACCAATAAATAATAAACAGAATATAAGGCGGCTCGGCCGACCAATAAATAAATTAAATTACTAGTAAATAATATAGGCGGTATTCCGGCCATTATAACATGATATAAATAATAGTAGAGGCGGTATACCGACCATTATAACAGGGTATAAATGATACAAATAAATTTTACCGAATCGCAGAGTGATCGTGCTGATAACGTGTTATAAAAAGAACTGAATTTTATTGTATCGCAGAATTTAAATAAGGGCAAAATTTTATACCCGTAGAATTTATAACACTGATAGAGAGTGTTTATTAGAGAGAGAGAGAGAGAGAAGGTGAGGTGTATTTACAAACGAACGCAAACGTTCGTATATATAGAAGAAAATTTACTGTGCAAATAGTGCAGCGGGCCCCACATCTTTTATATTTTCAACATATACGGCTGCCTTATTTCTTTGACTTTCGTAACAATTTCATATTTTTAAACTATGCATTAAAACAATATTTTAATATTTTTGAAATTTTCTCAAAATCTATGAGTAACCCCTTCAAAAATATTAAATTTTGGTAAATGCTTTATATACCGAATCCTATAATATTTAGTGTCGTTATAAAATTTATAACCACATTCTAAATTTGCATTAATGTATGCTAAACTTGATTTCATGGTCAATGAGCATCGTTCAATTTTTTTAATAAATTAATTTAGTAAAATTTCATATACTCCCTAAATTACTGGACTAACCGTTATAAAATCGCTATTCTCTAGAGAAATGAAGACAACAAATGTTTCCAAATCTCTTTGACTATCACTATATATTAATACAGGAGGCAAGTATGCATTAAAGCAATATTGTTATATTTTTTGAATTTTTTTCAAAATCTATGTGTTAACCCCTACGAAAATATTGAGTTTTACGTTAAACGCTCTATATACTGAAGCCTAAACTTTTTCGTGTTATTTTAAAATTTCTAACCATATTCTACATTTGTATTAATGTATGTTAAACTATCTTTCATGGTATATGGGAATCGTTATAATTTTTACTAAATAATTTAGTAAAACCTCATAATACTCCAAAAATCGGTGGAATAATCACTATTAAATCGCCATTTTCTTGAAAAATAGAGACAACAAAGGCTCCAAACCTCTTTCAACATCATCATATGTTAGTTAAGGATGCAACTATGCATTAAAACAATATTTTCATATTTTTGAAATTTTCTCAAAATCTATAAGTTAACCCCTACAAAAATATTGAATTTTGGTAAATGCTTTATATACCGAATCCTATAATCTTTAGTGTTGTTTTAAAATTTCTAACCACATTCTACATTTGTATTATTGTATGCTAAACTTTATTTCATGGTCAATGAGCATCGTTCAATTTTGTTTATAAATTAATTTAGTAAAATTTCATATACTCCCTAAATTAGTGGACTAACCATTATAAAATCGCTATTCTCTAGAGAAATGAAGACAACAAAGGTTCCAAATCTCTTTGACTATCACTATATATTAATACATGAGGTAACTATGCATTAAAGCAATATTGTTATATTTTTTTATTTTTTTTCAAAATCTATGTGTTAACCCCTACGAAAATATTGAGTTTTACGTTAAACGCTCTATATACTGAAGCCTAAACTTTTTCGTGTTATTTTAAAATTTCTAACCATATTCTACATTTGTATTAATGTATGTTAAACTATCTTTCATGGTATATGGGAATCGTTATAATTTTTACTAAATAATTTAGTAAAACCTCATAATACTCCAAAAATCGGTGGAATAATCACTATTAAATCGCCATTTTCTTGAAAAATAGAGACAACAAAGGCTCCAAACCTCTTTCAACATCATCATATGTTAGTTAAGGATGCAACTATGCATTAAAACAATATTTTCATATTTTTGAAATTTTCTCAAAATCTATAAGTTAACCCCTACAAAAATATTGAATTTTGGTAAATGCTTTATATACCGAATCCTATAATCTTTAGTGTTGTTTTAAAATTTCTAACCACATTCTACATTTGTATTATTGTATGCTAAACTTTATTTCATGGTCAATGAGCATCGTTCAATTTTGTTTATAAATTAATTTAGTAAAATTTCATATACTCCCTAAATTAGTGGACTAACCATTATAAAATCGCTATTCTCTAGAGAAATGAAGACAACAAAGGTTCCAAATCTCTTTGACTATCACTATATATTAATACATGAGGTAACTATGCATTAAAGCAATATTGTTATATTTTTTTATTTTTTTCAAAATCTATGTGTTAACCCCTACGAAAATATTGAGTTTTACGTTAAACGCTCTATATACTGAAGCCTAAACTTTTTCGTGTTATTTTAAAATTTCTAACCATATTCTACATTTGTATTAATGTATGTTAAACTATCTTTCATGCTATATGGGAATCGTTATAATTTTTACTAAATAATTTAGAAAACCTCATAATACTCCAAAAATCGGTGGAATAATCACTATTAAATCGCAATTTTCTTGAAAAATAGAGACAATAAAGGCTCCAAAACTCTTTCAACATCATCATATGTTAGTTAAGGATGCAACTATGCATTAATAAAATATTTTCATATTTTTGAAATTTTCTCGAAATCTATGAATTAACCCCTACAAAAATATTGAATTTTGGTAAATGCTTTATATACCGAATCCCATAATCTTTAGTGTTGTTTTAAAATTTCTAACCACATTCTACATTTGTATTAATGTATGCTAAACTTGATTTCATGGTAAATGAGCATCGTTCATTTTTTTTATAAATTAATTTAGTAAAATTTCATATACTCCATAAATTAGTGGACTAACCGTTATAAAATCGCTATTCTCTAGAAAATGAAGACAACAAAGGTTCCAAATCTCTTTGACTATCACTATATATTAACACTGGAAGCAACTATGCATTAAAGCAATATTGTTATATTTTTTGAATTTTTTTCAAAATCTATGTGTTAACCCCTACGAAAATATTGAGTTTTACGTTAAACGCTCTATATACTGAAGCCTAAACTTTTTCGTGTTATTTTAAAATTTCTAACCATATTCTACATTTGTATTAATGTATGTTAAACTATCTTTCATGGTATATGGGAATCGTTATAATTTTTACTAAATAATTTAGTAAAACCTCATAATACTCCAAAAATCGGTGGAATAATCACTATTAAATCGCCATTTTCTTGAAAAATAGAGGCAACAAAGGCTCCAAAACTCTTTCAACATCATCATATGTTAGTTAAGGATGCAACTATGCATTAAAACAATATTTTCATATTTTTAAAATTTTCTCAAAATCTATGAGTTAACCCCTATAAAAATATTGAATTTTGGTAAATGCTTTATATGCCGAATCCTATAATCTTTAGTGTTGTTTTAAAATTTCTAACCACATTCTACATTTGCATTAATGTATGCTAAACTTGATTTCATGATAAATGAGCATCGTTCAATTTTTTTTATAAATTAATTTAGTAAAATTTCATATACTCCATAAATTAGTGGACTAACCGTTATAAAATCGCTATTCTCTAGAGAAATGAAGACAACAAATGTTCCAAATCTCTTTGACTATCACTATATATTAACACTGGAAGCAACTATGCATTAAAGCAATATTGTTATATTTTTTGAATTTTTTTCAAAATCTATGTGTTAACCCCTACGAAAATATTGAGTTTTACGTTAAACGCTCTATATACTGAAGCCTAAACTTTTTCGTGTTATTTTAAAATTTCTAACCATATTCTACATTTGTATTAATGTATGTTAAACTATCTTTCATGGTATATGGGAATCGTTATAATGTTTACTAAATAATTTAGTAAAACCTCATAATACTCCAAAAATCGGTGGAATAATCACTATTAAATCGCAATTTTCTTGAAAAATAGAGGCAACAAAGGCTCCAAACATCTTTCAACATCATCATATGTTAGTTAAGGATGCAACTATGCATTAAAACAATATTTTCATATTTTTAAAATTTTCTCAAAATCTATGAGTTAACCCCTATAAAAATATTGAATTTTGGTAAATGCTTTATATTCCGAATCCTATAATCTTTAGTGTTGTTTTAAAATTTCTAACCACATTCTACATTTGTATTAATGTATGCTAAACTTGATTTCATGGTAAATGAGCATCGTTCAATTTTTTTATAAATTAATTTAGTAAAATTTCATATACTCCATAAATTAGTGGACTAACCGTTATAAAATCGCTATTCTCTAGAGAAATGAAGACAACAAGGGTTCCAAATCTCTTTGAATATCACTATATATTAATACAGGAAGCAACTATGCATTAAAGCAATATTGTTATATTTTTTGAATTTTTTTCAAAATCTATGTGTTAACCCCTACGAAAATATTGAGTTTTACGTTAAACGCTCTATATACTGAAGCCTAAACTTTTTCGTGTTATTTTAAAATTTCTAACCATATTCTACATTTGTATTAATGTATGTTAAACTATCTTTCATGGTATATGGGAATCGTTATAATTTTTACTAAATAATTAGTAAAACCTCATAATACTCCAAAAATCGGTGGAATAATCACTATTAAATCACCATTTTCTTGAAAAATAGAGACAACAAAGGCTCCAAACCTCTTTCAACATCATCATATGTTAGTTAAGGATGCAACTATGCATTAAAACAATATTTTCATATTTTTGAAATTTTCTCAAAATCTATAAGTTAACCCCTACAAAAATATTGAATTTTGGTAAATGCTTTATATACCGAATCCTATAATCTTTTGTGTTGTTTTAAAATTTCTAACCACATTCTACATTTGTATTATGTATGCTAAACTTTATTTCATGGTCAATGAGCATCGTTCAATTTTTTTTATAAATTAATTAGTAAAATTTCATATACTCCAAAATTACTGGACTAACCGTTATAAAATCGCTATTCTCTAGAGAAATGAAGACAACAAATGTTCCAAATCTCTTTGACTATCACTATATATTAATACAGGAGGCAAGTATGCATTAAAGCAATATTGTATATTTTTTGAATTTTTTTCAAAATCTATGTGTTAACCCCTACGAAAATATTGAGTTTTACGTTAAACGCTCTATATACTGAAGCCTAAACTTTTCGTGTTATTTTAAAATTTCTAACCATATTCTACATTTGTATTAATGTATGTTAAACTATATTTCATGGTATATGGGAATCGTTATAATTTTTACTAAATAATTTAGTAAAACCTCATAATACTCCAAAAATCGGTGGAATAATCACTATTAAATCGCAATTTTCTTGAAAAATAGAGACAATAAAGGCTCCAAACCTCTTTCAACATCATATATGTTAGTTAAGGATGCAACTATGCATAAAAAAATATTTTCATATTTTGAAAATTTCTCAAAATCTATGAGTTAACCCCTACAAAACTATTGAATTTTGGTAAATGCTTTATATACGAATCCTATAATCTTTAGTGTGTTTTAAAATTTCTAACCACATTCTAAATTTGTATTATGTATGCTAAACTTGATTTCATGGTCAATGAGCATCGTTCAATTTTTTTTATAAATTAATCTATTAAAATTTCATATACTCCCTAAATTAGTGGACTAACCGTTATAAAATCGCTATTCTCTAGAGAAATGAAGACAACAAAGGTTCCAAATCTCTTTGACTATCACTATATATTAATACAGGAAGCAGCTATGCATTAAAGCAATATTTTATATTTTTTGAATTTTTTTCAAAATCTATGTGTTAACCCCTACAAAATATTGAGTTTTACGTTAAACGCTCTATATACTGAAGCCTAAACTTTTTCGTGTTATTTTAAAATTTCTAACCATATTCTACATTTGTATTAATGTATGTTAAACTATCTTTCATGGTATATGGGAATCGTTAAATTTTAACTAAATAATTTAGTAAAACCTCATAATACTCCAAAAAATCGGTGGAATAATCACTATTAAAATCGCAATTTTCTTGAAAAATAGATGCAACAAAGGCTCCAAAACTCTTTCAACATCATCATCATGTGTAGTTAAGTATGCAACTATGCATTAAAACAATATTTTCATATTTTTAAAATTTTTCTCAAATCTATGAGTTAACCCCTATAAAAATATGAATTTTGGTAAATGGTTATATGCCGAATCCTATAATCTTTAGTGTTGTTTTAAATTTCTAACCACATTCTACATTTGTATTAATGTATGCTAAACTTGATTTCATGGTCAATGAGCATCGTTCAATTTTTTTAATAAATTAATTTAGTAAAATTTCATATACTCCCTAAATTACTGGACTAAACCGTTATAAAATCGCTATTCTCTAGAGAAATGAAGACAACAATGTTCCAAATCTCTTTGAGTATCACTATATATTAATACAGGAGGCAACTATGCATTAAAGCAATATTGTTATATTTTTGAATTTTTTCAAAATCTATGTGTTAACCCCTACGAAATATTGAGTTTTACGTTAAACGCTCTATATATACTGAACCCTAAACTTTTTCGTGTTATTTTAAAATTTCTAACCATATTCTACATTTGTATTAATGTATGTTAAACTATCTTTCATGGTATATGGGAATCGTTATAATTTTTACTAAATAATTTAGTAAAACCTCATAATACTCCAAAATCGGTGGAATAATCACTATTAAATCGCCATTTTTCTTGAATAATAGAGGCCACACAAGGCTCCAAACCTCTTTCAACATCATCATATGTTAGTTAAGGATGCAACTATGCATTAAAACAATATTTCATATTTTTAAATTTTTCTCAAAATCTATGAGTTAACCCCTATAAAAATATTGATTTTGGTAATGCTTTATATCCGAATCACTATAATCTTTTGTGTTGTTTTAAAATTTCTAACCACATTCTATACATTTGTATTAATGTATGCTAAACTTTGATTTCATGGTAAATGAGCATCGTTCAATTTTTTTTATACAACCTTATATTTATTTCTATAAAAAAATATATTAAAATATTTAAATGATTATAAGTCCATAATTTATAAACCAAACTCTTGATGAACATTATATATTCTTTCTATAATTATGCCCTTAGTTACTATAAATTATTATTTGTAATATTACTTGTGCTTTTTGGTAACTTTTATTAATTAGTTCTAGAAAATTTGCTTTTTTTTTTTTAAGAGTTGATTAAAATAAATATTTAATAAAAGTCATCACCCAATCAAATTATAACAATTTTTTTAAACTTCACATATGAACGACACATC
>NW_026014501.1:0-138778 GCF_020379485.1 Brassica napus | reverse complement strand
TTTACAAAAGGCTAGAGAGCTCGACGATTTGATCAGCAAAACCATGGTGCTTTGCCTCGATACAGTGACAAGAGCCAAAGCCAGACAAGAATGGTTGTTCATGGGGTCGAACAGTGTGAAGGCGACTTCTTTTGAAGAGAAGCTCTTAGGACAATGAAAGCCTTCTGGCTTCCATCGGCTACACCAGGAGCTTCGGTTTGAGTTGAAGCTCCGGAAACTCATACTGTCTGTCCAGAGGGCAAGAGAAAGCTCAAGCTTAAAAACCTGTTTGCTATCCGTTTCACGGAAGATAAACAGCGAAGAGAAGAGGAGAAGGCGAAATCGGTCATCAACAAGCTCTTATGACAAACCTACATTTGCCCGAGCTGCAAGTCACTCTGACTAACACCATGTCTCTTGGTGGCACTTAGCTCATGCGGACATGTTTTCTGCAAGAAGTGTGGTGAAAAGTTTTATGCCCGTGGACAAAGTCTGTCTTGTGTGTGACAAACTTGCAAGACAGGAACTTGTTTGGTTGAAGAAAGGAGGCACTGTTTTGCTGAGCACGACGATCATCTTGAGGCTAAAGAGTACAGCATTTGGTAGTGGCTCTGGTTTAGGGATGGTGCGGATGGTAAGACATGATGATTGTGGACAGCGCATCAATGTTTGTGTTAAATTGTATACAACTAAGAGACTGTTTTCTCTATTTGGCTTTTGTTCTTGTTCTTTTCATCCGATCTTATTTGCACTTCTACTACCCAATACCATGAGTCTTTCAAGAAGTTTTCCATAAGTTGAACTCTACAATTTGATACGTTCAATTATACCCTTTGAGCTGTACCTAATGTTAGACATGATCTCAAACACAAAGACAGCTTGTACAAACCAACAATCATATTTAAAAGGCAGCCGTAAAAACTAGTGTATTATTTTTTAATATCTCTTGTACGTGGCTGAGACGTTTAGCAAGTCATAGGATCGCAGTTTCTTTAGCTATAGTAAAGTAATAAACGAGAAGACGACTATAATTTATAAATTGTTTATTTGCAAAATATCACGTATGGAGCATACAAAGGCCAGATAGATTGTTTCCAGTTTTCACTTCATGATTCTGAATTCTCTTCTTTGTCTTTTGTTCATTTTTCCTTGTTCACACTTTATTCTTATCTTACTTCATCTAACATTGTGACAACAAAGAAGAGTTAAAACATGAACATTGAAACGGAGAACATCCCAAGGAAGCTCGAGGTCAGTTAATAATGTAGATAACAAGAATAAATTTTCAAATTTTGCTGATGTGTATTTTTGTCAGAAAAGAAAAACATTTGCACACTTATGTATAATAAAAGACATTGATTGGGGTTGTGATGAGTGACTATATGGAACAGGGTAAGTTTGGAGCTATGGTGGTGTATGTTGTATCTTAGGAGTAGGACAACTTGTGGCATGGAACACAATACTCACTATTTCCGATTATTACTATCAAGTCTTCCCTGTAAGTGTAGCTTCTTGATCATGAATCATCATTCTTTTATAATTGTTTATCTATTATATTGAGGAAACTATACACATATTTAAACTCGTGCAATATGTAGGTAAATCATGAGCTTTATAAATTTCCCTATATTATATTTTAATATTTATATACTACTGAAACTAATTAATTTACTATGATGATTTTTTAGGGTCCACCATTATATAGTGTTCTAACGTTTTGTTTCCATGTTCTTTTGTTTTCTATGAATCGTGATTTGATTCATCAAAGGAGTATCATCCTTTAAGAGTTCTTACTCTAGTTTACCAGCCATTTGTCCTTGGAACTATATTCATCTTGGTTTTCATGGGAAAAAGAAAAGACCAGAAGCAAATTGCTATCGGTTGACCATTTTCTTCATCGCTCTCTTCTTTTGATTATTGGTGAGTAATTTTTAGGATATCATGGTATTTGTTAGCAGAAATTTCTTCATTAAATAATACAGCCAAGAGTACATTTTCTTCTTCTTTTGGTTTTTTTTCTATATAGTTAGACGTGGCTACCAAAGGAAAGAACTCTATTAGCATACATCTTTTTATGTTCGATTGTTGCATGTTTTGGGGATGGCGAATGCTCATGTAGAAGGGGCCATGCTCGGAGAACTTTCATTCATGGTCCTGAGTTTATTCAGGTTTATTCTTATAAGAAAATTGATATAGGCGTAAACTTTGATTTCTAATTGTTTCTAACTAAGATTTATATTTTTTCTTGTAAGTCATTTGTCGCGGGTCTAGGCGTACCGGAGCCATAACATCTGCTTTGAGGCTTGTTACCAAAGCGGCATTCGATAATCTCCTAACGGTCTTCGAAAAGGCGCTTGTAGGTCCTTAACTAGTGAACTTGAGATTTTTCTCTATATATGCTAAATTTGTGTTCACATTAATTCTTTGAAATGGTTATAAACTAATTAAACATCAATTGCAGTGCTATTCTTGGCATTTTCGACTTTGATCGAGTTCATTTGCATGGTTCTCTATATTACATGTTTCCAAAGCTACCAATTGTGAAACATTATTATGCAAAGGCGGAATCAAACCATGTAGAAGCTGACGAAACGAAAATCACGCAATTAGGCAACAAAGAGTTGCTCGATCAAAACATGGGCTTGCAATCAATCTTTTCCTCATCTACGCCCTGACTTTGTCAATATTTCCTGGATTTTTGTACGAGAACACTGGAGAACACAACTTGGTTCATGGTATAGCTTTAATTTGATACCTTTGTTTCTTTTACTTTCTCAATGGCACGAAAGTTGAAACATTTAGTCATACTGTGATGAAAATAAATTCATACATACTTAAACTCGAAAAGAATATGATATATAATATCAGTAGATATATTATTCATTCTACTGTTTATTCTTTACCATATTCATCTCATTTTTGCTATAACTAATCTTCTTATTTTCTCATCATATAGGCACCCTCTTGTACTTGTTGCTTCATATAATGTGTGGGATGCTTTCTCGAGATATATTCCTCTTAGCAAACACCTAAAAATTGAATCAATAAAATGGATCACTTCATGCGTGCTTGTGCGGTCTTATTTGTCCCAGCTTTTTACTTCACTGCACAAAGCGCAGATCAAGGATGGATGGTGTTATTGACATCTCTTTTGGGACTGACCAACGGTTATCTAACTGTCTGCATTCTCGCAAATAAGCCTAAGAGTAAATACAATGTAAGTTTTTCTATCAAAACATATAGTTCTATTTTCATAATTTTTATTTTGGTCGCAGTCTCGGGTCACTATCTAATTGAATGATCAAGTGCTGTAAATTATGATTTATGATCATAATTAACAAAGAAAATAACTAAATTTAAAACCAAATAATTTTGTGAAACGTGAATTTCATTTTTCCTTGACATTTCATTTTATATGATTCACAGGTTTTGGAGACAGATGCTTTGGGGAATTTGCTAGTATCATTTATGTTAGGAGGAATATTCGCAGGTGTTTGCCTTGGTTGGCTTTGGCAAATAGGCACCAAAAGTTCCTTTTAGATGGGCTCAAAGTTATATTTTCTTTGGGAATCGCACAAAAATCTTATGATTTATATGTAATAAACAAAATTCATGAAACTTTTACCAAAAAAAAATTATAGTTAGCTAATAAAATGATGTTAAATTATCTTGGAAAAGTTTATCAACAGTGTCAAATAATTTTGAAAATAATAATATTTTAATAAATGAGACACTTGGACATGTAACACTGATAAAATAATTGTCGTTCCAGTGTTTGAATTGATTGTCGTTCCAGTTGGAGTTATGACAAGTAGTGTTCCGTTGTGTCTGTCGAGCCATGTTTTTGTGTTGATTGTAAACAACATTTGCAGAGACCGAAAGTTGTAATGAGGGCATGTGGTGAGAGTTTTTGCATCATGATTCGGAAGATGTTGGTGAAGCTTAGTAGATATGGTGGAATGTCTTCCCATATATATTTGTAGAGACCATTCACTTGATCAACAACACATTTGTATTCTTCAGGAAGAAGAACTTCAAGAATTGTTTCAATTTGGTATACATGGTCAAGCTATTTAGCAAGGATGGCGAGTTGATCCATACGAGTTGTTAAACAGTGGTAGTACATCATTGATGGAACGATTTCCTTTAGTCCATTGCTTTAGCTGATTATTCAATTGCTTGATGTGGCCGCGGATTTTTTGGCATATGTTGGCGCAAAGGTGTGCCAGATATTTGTTGAGGTTGTGGCACAGGACACAACTGGTTGGATCAGGGAGAAGATGGCTAAAGCAGTGGCCGAGGTAGCCTTTAGGGAGGGGGGTCACTTGACCCCATGAATTTTTGTTACAAAATTTTTACTTGTATTTTTGATTGAAAAAGTTATAGGAAAGATAATATTAGTAAAAAAATGTCTAAATATCTATACTAATAAAGTAGAAGAGAAAAGTTCCACATGCTGCCACCTCACCTCTCCTATCTCCATACCATATCGCACTACGTGTCGAGTAAAGACAGCTTTTTCTTTACTCTTTTGCTTCGAACACGTGATTTTTTTTCTTCGTTTCTCTTTAAGCTTTTTTGGGCTTTCTGTTTATTTATTGAGCGGCCCGTTTTTTTAAAGTTAGCTTTGTCGTCTTCATCTGAAATCCATCGCCTTCCATCGTCCCCAATCGCGCATTCCTGTAATGTTTCTTAATATCAAGCTTTAATTCAATCATTAAGCTTCACCCCACCTCTCTTCCCACTTCGTCTCATTTATTCTCATTAACGAGCGGCGTTTGTAACAGACCCAAGGTCGAGCTATAAATAAGTGTTTTGGAGCGATGAAGATTGAGATCTAAGTTAATAAGTGGGTTATCATCTCCTTTTGGAAAATGGATCAATTCCACCGGTTTATCTATTTCTCTGCTTCAAAGAGTTTAGACTCTATCCTTTATGTATTTTGATTTTAAAGAATAAATGAAAAAAACCTAAAAAAATGCAATTTTAATTTGCCCAAATAAATCCATATTATTTTAACTGTCTTGAATAATTAACAAAACATATATGAAAAAGTACATATCACAGATATAAAAGCACCAATAAAATAAAATATATCCATGTATTGAAAAGTACCAAAACACAAGTTAAGCTCCCAAAATACCTTATAAATTACATTCAAAGAATTCCTTTAATCTTTCTCGCAGTCCCATGAAAAAAATAATATCTCATATTTACAGATAACGCAAGTCAAAAATGACAAAACGGTATATATATCTATCACCCATCCCCTGCAAAAACAAACAAAAATATTCCACTATGCAAAGCTTAGCTATGACTCAATTAGTTATAAAACAACACTCCCTATACAAACTTTACAATAAAGAACACAAGTGTCTTTGGTTAGCTAAACCATATACTGCTTAACAATTTAAAATTAAAGTTATATTATTACTAAAGTCGAACGCTACATAACAACTAATACTATGAAAGTGTCTTCAAAATAAAAACAATATGAAAATAACACATAGTCTTGATAAAAAAGAAACTGTAAAACATTAAAAAAAGTCAATTCAATACAAACAAATAACTCCAAAAGATTTAACACCCATAAATAAACGATCTTTAAAACCAAAGTTAGAAGAAGATAATAAATTCATCTTTTTAACCTCAACCTATATAATACATTTCTACAATACCTTATGCTCCCACAGATACTCCAAGAATGAGTAACCAACCACTTATAACTCATCGGCTGTCACATCAAACAAATTGTTCATGTGAAAACCTAAAGCAAACACTACTACATCCACAGATCCAACACACAACAATCCATCATTGATTTTCAGCTACAATCTATCATCGACAGCCAAGGTAATTTTAGTGACTTAATAACTGAGAGTATGGAATACATGTTAACATATCATGACATTCATTACCTCGACTCAACATTCCTCATTGAAGAAACTATCTAATACGTGATGAATGAAGTAAGAGACGGCAAAAATATCTTAGCTAATGATCTTCAAGTTACTCTAATTATCAAAGACTATAACCAAAACGCAACATCAAGACTAGACGTTGATCTGATCATGACCGATAGAGGGTAGTAACAGGCCTCCAACTACAGAAGAGGAAAATGATATATGCGTTGTATGCTTCCGAAATTACAAGGATGGAAACAATTTTTGCTCTCTTACTTTCGGCCATAATTTCCATTTTGCTTGCATTGATCAATGGCTTCGTACAAAAAAAGTTGTCCGGTATGTAGAGAAAGTAATCTATGATGCTAGCTTAATTAAATAAATTAAAAAGGGTTTATTGGGTACTAATTCTAGTATCATTTATGTCATATTCTCTACTTTGATTTTAATTAAAAAAATAATTATAAATGATTTGTCCTCATTAATATATTTTTTCTTTCTAACCATTACTTTTTCATTAAAAAAAACGACAACTAACATTTTTATACAACATTTTATAGCTTAAAATATGGCTATATCAACTAATACAAATTACACCAAAAGACAATCGCTCCGCGCACAACACTAGTGCTTCTAATATTATGAAGAAGAATTTTTTTCCTTCCTTGTTCCGCCACGTCATCAATTGGGTGTCGGAGAGCGCGACACGTGTCTACTTCTTCAAAAACTCACCGTTTCATTTTGGGTTACGTGGTTTTATGATTTAGTGGGCCTTATGTTTACTCATGTAATTCAGCCCAGAGACAGCTAGACCAGCCGCAAGAATTTTAGGGTTTCGTGTTCTTTTCCACAATTAATCGACGATGGACGAGTCTTCTTCTCCAATCTCTGATACAGCTATTGAGTTTGTTACCTTCAATCCACGTTAAGAATCACTCTGTAAATCTTCGACCTGGCGTTCTGTCTTCTCTTCAGATAAACAGAAACGTTTCTGATTCATCCTTTTATCGTGCTCAACTCCATCATCCCTCTTCTAGCACCATCTGTAATTGAATGCATCTTATTCTTCTGCAAGGCAGTGTCTCTGTTCCTATAAAAGGCAAGCTTTTCTTTCCTTGAACATCATAATCCGAAGTCGTGAAAACAGTAAATAAATCTTTTTTTTCTGAAATTGGCTAATTCATCGATCTTCTTTTTTTTCCGATTTGAAATCAGGCCGATGTCCTTCAAACATGGATGTGAGATTGCTCAGACTCTAGGAAGCCAGTGGGGGGGTTGATGGGCCTGGATATGCTCTTACTGTAAATGTAGAATGTTCGTTGTCCTGTAATTTATTGTTTTTATGAAGGTTGGGGAGATGGTGGAAGATTAAGTTCAAACCAACACGAGCTAACTGACTACTAGAAAGCTTAAGGTGTGCAAGCAATGAGATTTATTTGAATACCTGATAATGGCTGCCCGTCTTTTCTTTTTGTTGACTCTCCCAACTGATTTTATACAGAGTGTTATGCAGATGAACACCAGTGAGTTGATTTGTCAGGTCGTTTCTGAAGCAGAAATCTTTCTTTCAGCATCTGATGTGAAGGATAACTACATGGTAGACACACTTTTTTTTTTGGCTCTTAGTCTATTAGGTTAACGTTGTGTATTACTTCGTATCTTTATTTTATTCTTTGGAAGTTTGCAGCGCTACCACACATATTCATTTTCCAATCATTATGCCTCTGACTGCTAAAATATCTTCATTTTCAGGATGCCAGTCTATTACCGAAGTGTAAACGGTTTCAGACAGTTATTTTCCTTGAGCGGGTTAGAAATCATCTTCATATATGATGTTGCTTATCGAGTGTATGGTAATGCATTATGTTTATTTTCTGTTTCTGAACCAATTTGATTTTCCATGTTAATTCGTTTATATTAATATACAACCAAACTACTGATTTTTAATCGTCATTCATAAGTGTACATACTCATTTTACCGGTATCAACCAAGCGGCTAAAATGATCCAGTTCTTCTTTCAGGTCTGCCACTGTAATGTTCAAGCTAGCCAAATTCACCAGAAATTAGTTGGGGTGGGTGTGGAGCTTAAGATTATTCTTGCCACCAGAATTAATCCCAAGTTTGTTGGTCGCAACCATCTCCCAATACACTGTAGTTTTTGCCTATATAAATTTTCGGATACTCACTATACTTAATTTGCAGGATGCCTATTTCTGAATGCAACATCGGGGACTTATTACTTGGACAACGAAACACTAGCAAGTGAAACCTTTTTGGCTGGGTAAGTTGCTCAGACATGATGTTGCAAATTTATATTCTTTGGAACTTGCAACTAAAGGGGTGATGGTTTGGCCAATCGCAGTTTGGGTGAGTCTAGAGTTAACTCATCCACGTGTGCCACATAATATGGTGATGTGAAGAAAATTGAGTCTGTAATGGTGTATGAGCTAAATGCATACGTCCTCAAAACTCCTATGCATGTATAAATTGTTGCTGGTCCACCCTCCAATAAGTTAACATATCTTTTGAGTTAGTAACGTCTCTACCTGCATTGCACAATAAACTGATGAGTTTGAGTTTCTGTGCATGAAAAAAGTTGAGAGCATCGAGACAAGCAATGGATGGAGCTACATGTGTACGTGTCCTACATCTGCTCAGATGGTGACAAGTTAGCTGTAACTAGCGGTGAGGTCCCAGTGAACACAGCAGCTGCTCAATCAACTCTTAGCGGGAGCTAGGCATCAGAACTACATGTTGCATCCGAGGAGAGTACACTAAAAAATCACGCAAGGCCTAGCTGTATAAGCTACCCATATGAATAATTTTCTGCATTTTCTAAAGCTTTTGCATTGTTTTTTTTTTAAACAGTCTGTTTTAGTTTCATGTAATTTTTATGACCAAAAGAAAGAAATAACATAATTTGAATATAAGTTAATTTCAGGTATGGAACTTATTTATCAATAAAAGCGTTTATCAACTTTATAGACCCTCTTTTGTTAACGAAAAAGCAGATCTTTTAAATACATTAGCTGATGGGTCCAAAAACATCAACTTCATAATTAACTCACTAAAACGAACGTCCAGTACAGTGTGGGGCTAATGCACCCACTTATAATACCAAGTTACCAACATAATGAAATTGTAATTTATGTTTTAGAGGCTACCATTGACTAGATATTTTAGAAGTCAAAGGTTCATTGTGATGAATGTGCGGCAAAGGATTGCAAATTAAGTATTTAAATCTACTAGAAAGTGTTCTTTCTTTTTGAACGAAATATAGAAAGTGATCTTCCTCTGTCCTTTTTAATTGGTCAAAACCATTTTGACAAACCTATATAAAAAACAATCGAATGTCACTTTCGATAGTAATTAGTTTTTTTCTCTTCTTTAAAAGCTACTTCTACGGTTCTACCTGAGATATCTCTATATATAAAGTATGTATTTTAAGTGGCATTGGGTTTACTGCCACGTGTCCTTTTTTTATTTTTTCATCAAAATTCACATGTTTGTTATATTAAAAAATTACCGATGGAACTTGAATAATGCAAAACCTCAGAAAATTAGAACAAATAAACAAATAACAAAAGAAAGCAAAATTTTCGAATCTAATAGAATTTCTGATAATTTTAGTTATATAATCGTTCTCGCACAAAGAATCATTATATGAAATTTGATAATTATTTTATTGGTCAATAAAATTCAAGATGAATAAAAAATAAGTAAAATAATATAAATAATTTTAAATATTTAATTTATGAACAACTAAAAATAATATTAACTTTCACTATTTATTATTTATTACTATTTTCTATTTTTCTAATTTACAAATTGAATATTTATTTCACTATTAAAAATCATAAAATAACTAAACTAAGAAGAAGAAACTAGAGCACAACATATGGTCTAAACCTAAAACCTCCACAGCCACAAAAAAAGAAGCAAAATTCCATAATAATACTAACTCAATAAAGTTCCGAAGCTGAAAAGAGATTAAGAATGAAGACTAAATTACCTCATCTTACTACAGAGTTTAACTAAAATAATCAGAAGTCAGAAAAAAACAAAAAAAATAAAATCTGAGACAAAACAATCCTCCGAACACAAATGTGTGTGATAGAGTACCAACGCAAAGAACCAAGAAAGCAAGTCAGAAGAAAAATAATGACCAAAATGCCAAAGTCAGCACGAAGTAGGAAGGTACATGCCTAAAGCCCCAAAAGCCCAGCCACCAGCTAAGAGGTAAAAAGCACCTCACAAACTAAAGCAAGACGCCCATGCCAGCGAAGAACCACAAAACTCTAGATAAAAATGACCAAAGCTCCATGAGATTAACTCCGTACACCTATACCAAGGAAAACATGGAAAGAAAAGAAACAACCTGAGGAAGTGAGAATGGAAGCCAACCACCGAGAGACCAGAGCTCAAGCTTGATACCATAAACAACCTTCCAAGCCCACTGAGCATACACGGAGGAAAACACTATCCAAACCTAGAGTGACAAACATGGCAGAAATGAGAGCTACTAGAGATGCGAGCAACAATGAAAACTGCAAGGAGATGAGAGAACAGCGAAGGAATGGAAAACAAAATGAAATTAGCAAACCGTAGAGCCGTATTCAAGCTATGAAAGAGATAAAAGAAGTTAGATCACGAAAAAAAACAAAATTTTAAAACCAAGACGAGCAGAGACTATCGACGTCAAGCCAACGACAAGGAAAAAACATCAACGACGCCTAAACTCTGACCCAACCCAAGAAGATGTAGTCTCCAACATCAGCCAAAATTTAAGGAAGAAGATGAGCAATCAATATTGACCGAAAAAACCTACAATGCAGTGAGAAACAACCTCACAACTTGGAACTCATAGACCCGATCTACAACAAATATGAGATAATCTCACATGACAAGACGGACAATAAGAACTCTACTCCAAAACATAACAATCATTCCTGGAAGAAGCACCGGTAAGGTAAACGAAATACAAAGATGGTGATAGGTAAGGTCAAAATATGGAGATATGGCAAAAAACATCTCAAAAAAATAATGTTCAAAATTTTGAAAATAAAATAAAATATAATTTTGACTCTGAAATCGTTAATCTTAGAATCAAAAAATATATAAATGCAAAGTTATTGAAATTAAATATGTTTTATATGAGAGGCTCACGTCACCACTAACAAATACTATTATATACACGACAACATATTATTGAAAAAACAAACACAAAATATATTAACACACCTACTACTACATAATACAGTAGAAATACCAAATAATACTTTTAACAAATAAAGACGACTACATAATTATATCATCCATAAAACTCATACTTATCAACAATAAAACAATATTCCTATCAACAATAAAACAATATTCCGCGCGAAGCGCGGACACTCTCCTAGTATATATATATATATATATATATATATATATATAAATATGTTCGCCTCTCTCCTGAACGCGCAACCTCAGTGCCAGCTCAGAAAGTCGAGTCCTGTAGTGTTGACACGTGTCTCTTCCGCCCAAAACGCATGACTTCATTTAATCTCAGATCTCTTGGGCTTTTAATCGTTGGGCTTACATATTCAGTGTTTTTTCGTTTGTGTAGGGGAAAAGTCCAATCTCGACCCAGACTAAACATTGGACCCACTAACACCTTCTATATCTTCTAGCGTCGTCTTCTTCGTACCTTATCTTCCACGACCGACTACATAACCTATGTGTAACGCCTTTGTTTCTCATTGAATCCACTTCTTAACGTCTCTCCATTATCTCCCTCCGTTCAACTCTGCCACTAAGTCGGCTTTAATGACCACTTTTCTCAATTTCCATCTCAAATCCCTAATTCTTGAGATTGTAAATAGGGATAAGTAATTCACCAAATCTCACTGCTTCAGAAGATTAATCAAATTCCATTTTTTTTTTCCGATTTAGTCTGGCCGTTGTCCCAAACGGTGGTGGCGCTTCTTCTGTGTTTCTGGGGAGCATGCACTGTCAAGAAAATAGGAGAGCTCATGGGATTCAACATGCTCCTGTTTTATGAAAAGGTAGCTCTTCGTGTCCCCTTGATGATAGAATCTGAGGGCCTAACTGGTAACCATTACACAGGAACATTGGGAACACATAGAAAAAGAACCGAAAAGAATAAAATTATAGGAATGATGAGGAATAATGATTCCTTATAATATTTAGGCTTTGAACGGTGACCAAGGAACGAAAGTGAACATTTAATTCTTTATCATTCTAAAAAAAAATCACCATTCACAAGGAATAGTTTTTCCTTCTTGTTCCTCCCCATTCCTTTTTTTGTAGAGAAATATAGAACAAAAGCATTCCTTGTTAAATTTGATAAGGAATAAGCATTCCTTTTAATTCCTGAAATTTTATTCCTATACGTTTCTTTCCTATTTGTTCCTCATGTTCCCAGAAAAGTCACCAGTCGGAGCCTTAGTGAGCAACAAATTTATTCAATATTTCACTACAATAAAAGGAATGAGAAGGAATGAAGTGGAAAAACTATTCCTTATGAATGGTAAATTTTTTTAGGAATGTTAAGGAATGCATTGTTCCTCTTCATTCTTTGGTCACTATTCATACCCTGAATTTATTATATTGCTTCTCTACTATTTTGTCATGATTTTTTGTTAAATAGTCATCTCTCTAAGGATCTATTTATATGCATCAGCTAGATGCATTGCTTAAGTGATGAAGGTTTAATAGATCTAAGCCAAGACTCAAGTTCCCAGTGGCTAATCAAGTCTCAAGAAATGAAAACTGATGATCCTAAGATTTATAATGAAAAGATCGGATCTCACGAGAAGTTACAGAATTTAAATACCATCATGGCTGTCTAGATGATTGTAGAGTTCCTCATGTATACATCGATCTCCAGATTGCTATATCTGGTCTCCTCCAACAGGGATGAAGAACAATTAGTTTAAAACCATATCCACAATCTATTATCTATACTGAAGCTTGGATTAGCCATTTAAAGCATTGGAGTAAAGCATGGATCATCATCATCTTTTTCATTTTCCATTGTCTGATGTTGTGTGTTCTTCTTTTATATGTTTGTTATTTGATTCTTTTTACGGCTTCAAATTGGCATGAATTTTTCAGAAGAGTACTTGTGGTTGCAAAAAATTCCTTCGCATTAAGACAGCAAAGTACTTTGGATAACGCAAATCCAAAGCAATTGTGGATTTCGGGTCTTTTGCCTCTTTTGCTGGTTTATGTCATGGAGCAAGCCTTTCTTGACTCTGGATTCCTATTTATCTGGTACATGAAATCCCTCTTGATGTTAAGAGAAGCTAATAATTTTATTTTAAAAAATAACACAAACAATGACATCAAGATAGGTAGGTTTGGCTGCAAAGACAGCACCTGTCCAGCCAACTTGTGTCGAGAGCTCTGCAGAGGAAAACCTGGTTCTAGCAGTATGGAGTGCACTCAATGCACGCAAGGAATATTTACTTAAGCTCTCCACACGAAGACCCTCCTATTTTACTGAAGCTTTGTTGAGGTTATGCTTTAAGAATAACCACTGCAGTATAGTGGTACGTTCAACATGTCAAAAATACATATGAAGTCGGCAACCAACAAACCAAGATCTAACAAATAAATTAACACATTTGCACATCCCTTTCGCGCGGATCTCCCCTAGTCTTATATATATATTATATAAAGGAGTGTTTTACTCACTCCTAAGGCTGCCACATATGATTACAGGTCAGAAAGTCGGGCTCTGTGAAGCCGCCACGTGTCCCGGGCATGAAACTTTGCGTTTCATTCATTCAAGATTAATATTCGTTTGGGCTTTTGATTTCACACGATTTTTTTAATAAAGCTTTGTAAAGCCCATCTTAGAAAAAGAGTAAGTCGACTTGAAACGCGTCGGGTTCTGTTTCAAGGGTTGAACCCTTATTCTTCTCCGCCGTCGTGATGTAGCCTCCAACTCTAGGGTTTCGATTCACCTTCTTCCTCCGGCCCTGATTTTTACCATGATTGAGATGATGTTGTTTTGTTTCTGGGAGGCGAGGAATGTTAGGTGGGGTGATGAACTCATGTCTGTCCACATCTCTTGCTTGATTTAAAGGTCAGTCCGTTTTTGAGATTCTGATAATAGTGATGTTTTCCGGCGATCTTATGAACATTGTTAGCTGTTCTATACGATTTTTCATTCAGCATGTAGCTTCCATTTCTTGATTATGAAACCTTCTCAATTCTGTTTCAGGTGACTCTTATGCCAGCCACCATAAGTGCTAATCGGGTTCCAACCTTATCTTCAAGCGTCGGCGAGAAAGAAATAGAGTTCGTTTGTCTCAAGAAGGGGAAGGAGAAGCTGAACAAGGCCACCCGCATACCATCTTTTATTCTGATGAAGACGAGCCGGAAGATCATCAACCAAGGAGTTCCGACAAGCTTCAGCTGTCAGGGACGAAGCGACCGGTTGGAGGGGTTTCAACCAACGTTAGGTTCGAAGGGAGTCAAGAAAATCTATAAACAATGTGAGAAAATGGGATCAAATTCTAAAAGACTTTTTGGTGAGAAAGATGAGATTGTTTTGCTACAAGGTATAATTGATTCCAAAGGGAAGAATCCACTAGAAGATAGGCTCTACGAATCATGAAGGGTTCTCTTAGCTTTGATGTTACCTTGAGACAGTTCAAGGAGAAGCTTCAGACTATGAGTAGGAAATATACAACTACAGAAATGACGGGTGAACAAGCTTCGCTTCGAATCCTCATCAACAAAAGTGCTTTCAGTTGTCAAAGGCTATTTGGGGGAGCTGAAGTGATAGCTTTTGAATCTGCTATTGGGAAATCAAAGGAGAGTAAGAAGAGAGTGACAAAGAAACATGACTTGGCGTCTTCGCGTAATGGTAAGAATGCCCAAGACAGTAGTAAAAGAGGAGATATGGAGAAGTCACCACATGTTGTGACAAAATCTGATTGGAATGAGAATTCGTTTTTCTTGGTATGGATTTTCTGAAGGCAAAATGGACCAAGGTGCCAACTGAGACTAAGAAGGAAACCCAAGAGAAGATGAAAAAATTGCATGCCAGTGAACATGAATCTCAAAACTTTGAAGGACATTGAAGGGCATGAAAGATAAATGTGTGCATGACAAGTTAGAGTTGTTGAATGAAGTTACCTCTACGATCATGGCAGCAGATTAGATATATAATTATTGGGTTCTCTTTTTAGATGCAAAGGCTATGTGATCGCAACATCTTCTTCTACAGCTATTTTTGAACCCTTTTTTTTCCCCTAACTTCTGGTGTTTTTGAACTTAAATCTTAACTTTCTGGTGTCTTCCGTGTGTTTGAGTAGCTTTTGAAGGTAAAATGAAACGAGCAAGTACTATAAATATTTTTTTCGGTTTATGCAAATGTTTAAAGTTCACAAAAAACTGCAACATTTTATGATAGTTTACAATATTTTCTTATTTTCTTTGTACAAGGAGTTATTCACAAGGGTAACAATAACTAAATATTAATAGATAATTAAAAAAGTATTCCAGAAAAATTTAAGAAATCTGAATATCTATATAACAATTAAATTTGATGAAAAATATAACCTAGCCATAAATACGTAAGATAAAATAAACCATATAAATATCTAAAATAAATAGGAAACTTGGAATAAAAACTAGGAAATGTTGTGAAACTAGAGAATAGAATCTGTATTCTTGTTTCTGTATTATTCATAAACATAAAGAACTCTTTATATATAGGGAATTACAAGAGAGATAAAAGGAAACACAAATATGAAAAGACTTGAATATAGAAATAGTACAAATCATAAACCAATAAGGAAAAGGAAACTAGGGTTTCTCTCTCTCTCTAGCCGCCGGCTCTCTCTCTCTCTCTCTCTAGCCGCCGGCTCTCTCTCTGTCATGGGCTGCCATCTCTCTCTCTAACATATGGGCCGGTTATAGACATCCACAATATGAATTATAACACTCCCCCTTGGATGCCATAACCATACAGAGTTTGTAATACGCTTTAGATGTTGTCTCATTATAACCTTACCAGGAAAACCTAATGGGACAAAACCATGGTGAAAGAAAAAAAGTACAACACGTATTACTCCCCTGTTCTGAACATCACTGAAGGTCTTTCAGTCTACGCATCCCAATCTGTACTACAAGAAAACATAATCTTAACGAGGGCGGTTTTCCTCGTGAGTTCGTCGTAAAAGAGACTTTACGACGAATTAGCGAGGAACCACGTTTGCTCGTTACTCATCCGTCGTAACACATATTTCCTCGCTAATTTGTCGTAACTTAGCGAGGAATATATTTCGTCGTAAAGACGAAGTAGATCATTTCGTCGTAAAGACCACGTCAATATTCCACGTAAGGAGGTCGCTATATTTCCTCGTAAATACCTCAAAACGAGTTCCTCGTAAATTACACGTAAATACCTTGAAAGTGTTTCCTCGCAAAATACACGTAACGACCACAAAAGTATTTCCTCGTAAAATACTCGTTTATCTTTCCTCGTTATTTCCTCGTAAATGTTTTCTCGTAAAATATGCGTTTATTATTTCTCGTCATTTCCTCGTAAGGTTTTCACGTAAATAGGTCGTACATTAGCTACGAATTTACTTCGTTTTTATTATTTTACAGAATTTAAAAATATAAATAAAAAAATAATTAAAATTATTTAATTTATTAATAAAATTATAATTTAAAATAAAAATAAATCAATACGAAAATATTTTATATATAAATAAGTTTTGAATTTATAATACAACAACCGGAAAAAAAAACTAAGGGTCGTTCATCGCCTGGTAGAATTCATCACTCCTCCTCGTAACATCCGCCTCGTTATGTACGTCGGATGAGTCGCCTTGAATGGGATGTTGTTGTCGCATGTTCCTCAACATGGACTCCCATTCCGGATTTGTGGCCGCTATAACGTCCAAGAAGCCCTCGACTCCACCATACGAGATTTTGTCGCGGCCAACTCGTTACGCAGCTCAGTGACTTCATCATCCCGTCGCTGACCATAAGACGATGTCGCTCTCGGAACATCGTTGACGGAACCAATCCCCAACGTCCGTCCTTTTTTTTAGGGACAACCTTAAAAACAAAAAATAAATATTGTTAGTAAAAATTTAAAGTTATATTAAATGAATAATAAAAAATTAAATTTTTTGAAAATTTACCTCCTCGTAAATCTTATCCACTTCAAGTGTGGATAAGGTGACGGGTAATCGTCGGTAGACTGCTGGGTCAGCTGGGTCTGGCGGTCTTCAACCCGAGCAACCACGTCGTTGTAGATTTGCTCGGACTTGCCATCTACAAATACGCCCGCCTTGTTCTTGTGGGTCCTCTCGTAAAGTTCCATAAGAGACGGGAGATGTCCCGTCTCTTTGGCCTAAAAAACATTTAAGAAAGTTAGAATAAAATATATATATTAAAAAATTTATTTAATAAAATATTTTATTACCATTTCCAAACGGACACCGGCGTGGGGTTTTTGGCCCGTAGTGTGAAGCATCGGCCCGTTTCCGTGCTCATCGACCGTGTTACGGGAGTTAGAGCATGCCTGGGCGATTCTAATGGAATCAGGAAGGCGCCAATAACGGATGAGGCCATCCCACACATCCGTGGTGAGCTCAGCGGGTTTGCCACGCTCATACCCCTTCACGATCCAGTCACCCTTCCAGTTGGAGACCGTGTCCAACAAGCGAACTTTCGCCTTCGCGTTAAACTTCTTCCTCACCCTCTCAGTGATCCCCAAGGCCCAATTATATTTTTGCTGTTGGAAAAAATAAATTAACAATTAGTTTTTTAGAAAGTATATATATAAATCATGAAAAAATTAAAGTATATATAATTAATTAATAGAAACTTACAGCGTAAATTTTGAACCACGTCTTTCTGACGTAGTGAGGCGTCTTACTCCAGTTCGGATGTGCCATGGAGAAGTAACCTTTGATCGTGTCGGTTACGTCCGATGCAAGACATCCGTCAACCCCCCACCTGGAAAATACAAATTTAAAATATAAATTATTTTTTAATGTTATAAAAGAATTTAAACGAATTAAAAAAAAAATTAATGCAACATACCACAAAGTTCCGTCCGGTCGGTCGGGGTCGATGACTGGTAAACCTTCTCTGCCTGGCAGACGGAGAATGTCCTCTACAGTGTACTACGAGTAAGGAGCACTCGGAGGCACCATCAAATCGGGATGAATATCGGCGGCCATCGGAGGTGCCATCGGAGGAGGCACAGGAGGAGGCATCGTCGGATGAGCCATCGGGGAAGGCACATGAGGAGCCGATGGTGCACTAGAAGAAGTAGACCCAGAGACTCTCTGAGTGTACCGAGTCTCGGGGACAGTCTCCTGACCCGAAGAACCGGGAGCTGAAGAAGAGGCCGGGTCTAAACGACTACCCGACTCACCGAAGATCTCTCTGTAATGGGCAGTGAGTCTTCCTTTTCGAACCTGAGAAAAAAATTAAAATTTTAAAATTAACATCAACAGTATATTTCCCAACATTATCCACCTAATGAACACTAAATAACATAAAATCCGTAAACCTATCTAAATTCCCTATACTAACCACCTAATCTATCCTAAACTAACCAAATTAGAGAAGAATTAGAGAGGCTTACCATTGCTACGAAATGGAGAGGAAGTGGAGAGGAAGTAGAGAGGAAAGAAAGAGTGAGCGCTCGGGGGTATATATAAGATTACATATCGTCGCAAATTCCTCGTAAGGTTACGACGAAATAGCAAGCAGTTACAAAGGCCCGTGTTTTTCAATACAAGGAAATTGCAAGGAATCACAAAGGCCCGTGTTTTTATATACGAGGTATTAACGACGATTTTGCTTACGTGGAATTAACGAGCCTTGCTTTCCTATAAATATACCCACAACTCTCATTCTCAAACCACACACAAACTCCCAAATCACACCCTATCTCAAAACATTCCTCAGCAAAATCCTATTCAAATTATAAATATTTGAAAAAAATAAGAAAAGGAGAAGATATTAAAAATTCATGTGGGCGAGACTTACGTATTATAATTGCTGGAAGTCTTGCCACATGTTAATCTGGTATTTTTCTCCTTTTCCTTTTTTTCTAGTTTTTACACTACGAGGTATTTACGACGATTTCTTCTTACGTGGTATTTACGACGATTTCATCCTACGTGGTCTTTACGACGATTTGGGCTTACGTGGAATTAACGAGTGTTTTGTTTAAATCTTTTTACGTGGTGTTTACGACGATTTCTGCTTACGTGGAATTAACGAGTATTATGTTTAAATCCCTAAAATCCGAAACCCCTAAACCTCAAACCCCAAACCTGAAACCCCAAACCCCAAATCCGGAACCCAAACCCCAAACCCCAAACCACAAATCCAAAACCCCAAACCCCAAACACCATATTCCTTATTTTCATATATTCCAAACCCCATCTTTATTTTTAAATTTCATCGTTATTTCCTCGTTGGCTTACGAGGTATTTACGACGATTGCTCATACGTGGAATTTACGACGATTTCTCATACGTGGTCTTTACGATGATTTGTGCTTACGTTGAATTAACGAGCCCCGCGTTCTTTATTTTCATATTTCGTCGTAATTTCCTCGTTGGCTTACGAGTCCTTTACGACGATTTGTTCTTACGTGGAATTAACGAGTGTTATGTTTAAATCCCTAGAATCCGAAACCCCAAACCCCATATTCCTTATTTTCTACTTCATATATTCCAAACCCAATCTTTATTTCCATTCCAAACCACAATTCCCACATTTTTCTTATTCATAAAACAAACTCCCACATTACCTTATTCATAAAACAAACCCCACATTATCTTATTCATAAAACAAACTCCCACATCTTATTCATAAAACAAATACATCAATCGGATACATCGACATTCTCGTCATCACTAGAAACATCATCATTTTCATTAAACTCGTCTTCAACAACTTCGTCTGTGGCATCATCGGTAAGATCTTCGTACTCGTGATTATGCGGATCAATGAGAAGGATGTCATCAATTTCTTCTTCAGGTTCCTCGACTTCATTTATCTGTTCTTCTTGCAATGGTGGTTCTTCTCCACTGATGATTCGTCCTCGAGGTGTAACTTTGATCACTGCTAACCAATTTATACCTGAATCTCTCATCCGAGGGTATGGAAGGAAGCTAACTTGGTCTGCTTGTGAAGCTAAGATGAAAGGCTCGAATTTGTTGTACCTTCGTCCACCGTTGACATCAACTACACCGAATTTGTTAGACCGAACACCTCTGTTGACGACGGGGTCGAACCATTCACATTTGAAGAGGACGCATTTCAGCTTCAGTATCCCTGGAAATTCGACTTCAATAATCTCCGTCAAGATCCCGTAGAAATCTGTTTCCCCTTTCACACATATTCCATAGTTACTGGTCGCCCGCTGTCTACCATACTCATATGTATGAAAAGTATAGCCTCGTGTGAAATACATCTGTGATGTGGTGACCTTTACAAGTGGAGATTGAATTACTTCGTGTAACCACTTAGGATAATCTGCATCGTCGTCGTCATAATCAACCTGCAAAAATAAAGAGAATGTTAATGAAATACAGATCATGTATGAAAAAAGAGTTTGAGTTAATACCTGATTCCGCAACCACTTAATGAAGTGTTGATCTTTCCTTTTGTCTACGTCACTTGTGGATATACCAGGAAATGTTTCTTCGACTTGAGAAACAAATAGGCTGTAAAATCACATTTTATAGGAATGAATCTCTCGCAATTATACAATTAATTATACTTATATGTGTTTCGAAGTGTCAATATATGTTACCTTTCAAAATAAAGCATCAATGGATCTTCGCAATTGAGTAGAATATAGGTGTGTGCACTATGAGCGTCTTGTTCACTCGACCACCAAACCTCTTTAGACTTCCCACCGAGTCGCCCAATCTGGCTAAAGATGTCTGGAACACCAGCAACTGCATATGTTGGCGCAACACCACCATCATCATATCTTCTTGGAGCTCTTCTCCGGGTACGTACTTTTGACGCAAAGTAGTACGATGTGAAGTGAGAAACTTCTTCCGTCAAACTTCCAGCAATTATAGAACCTTCAACTTTGGTGAGGTTCTTTGCTTTTCCCTTCAAATATTTCATGTCTCGCTCATACTGATACATCCATCCGTAATGTACAGGTCCACGAAGCAATGCCTCATATGGGAGGTGGACAGCTAGATGCTCCATGACGTCAAAAAATCCGAAAGGAAATATCTTCTCCAAGTTGCACAATAGATGGGAATGTTCTCCTGAAGCTGTTCCATAACTTGTTCTTTAAGAGTGTGTGTGCTCAGATCCCTGAAAAATACTCCAATGCCTTTTATATTCCAAAAAAAATTAAACACATTGTTAGTCATATATTATTTTGCAAATTATTGTGATATAATACACTACGTACCTGCAAGTGCTTCATGTACGTTTGTTGGAAGTAGCTCCGCAAATGCAAAGGGCAGTAGTCATTGCATAAAGACATGACAATCATGACTCTTCATCCCGGAGAACTTTTGACCCTTTTCAACACATCTAGAGAGATTCGAAACAAACCCATCAGGGAACTTCACTTCTGATGCCACCCAGTTGAACAACACCGACTTTTTTTCTGAAGATAATCTGAATATCGGAACAGGAACTTGTCCATTGCTTTTAATATGTAACTCGCTTCTTGAGCAAATATCCGGCAAGTCCAACCTCGATTTTATGTTGTCTTTTGTCTTCCCTGGGACATTCAATATTGTATTCATGATGTTCTCAAATAAATTCTTCTCTATATGCATCACATCGAGGTTGGAGCGCAGAAGAAGATCCTTCCAATATGGCAACTCCCAAAATATATTCTTCTTGTGCCAGTTGTGATGAACACTATAAGAATCAGGCATATTACGAGGGACATGCCAATTACCACCCCAACGAACTGTTTCGTTAGCTCCGTAGTAGTCGATTTGCACTTCAATTTGTTCTCCAGTTAGATATGGAGGAGGAGTGTCTCTCACAACCCTTTTGTGCCTAAACAAATTCTTGTTTCTTCGGTAAGGATGGCCAATGGGAAGAAATCGACGGTGACAATCAAACCAACTTGTCTTCCTACCATTCTTCAGTTGAAACGCATCTGTCGTTCCATTACAATATGGACAAGCTAATCTCCCATATGTAGTCCATCCAGACAACATCCCATAGGCAGAAAAATCACTTATGGTCCACAAAAGCATCGCTCGCATCGTAAAATTCGTCTTCGTTGAACAGTCATACGTCCTCACCCCTGTTGACCACAAATCCTTCAACTCTTTTATCAGTGGTTGTAGGAAAACATCCAGGGACCTTTTTGGATGGTTCGGACCAGGTATTAATATGGTCAAGAATAGCAACTCCCGTTGCATGCACATCTCCGGTGGCAGGTTGTATGGTGTAAGAAAGACTGGCCACAATGAATATTGTCTCCCTGACATTCTGAACGGACTAAATCCATCTGTGCATAGTCCGAGATACACATTCCGGCTATTGCTAGCGAAATCCGGATGTACTTTGTTGAAATGTTTCCAGGCTCTTGCATCTGATGGATGAGTCATCTCACCATCCGTCTGAGTATGCTCGGCATGCCATCTCATCTTTCCAGCAGTCTGCTCTGATTGATACAATCTTTTCAATCTGTCTGTAATTGGTAGGTACCACATCCTTTGGTACGGTACCCTATTACGTCCCCGTCCTTGCGGCTTGAATCGTGGATTCTTGCAGAAACGACATTCTTCTAGCTTCTCATCATCTCCCCAATAGATCATGCAGTTGTCGATGCAAACATCTATCATCTCCGAATGCAACCCAAGACTATAAACCAGTTTCTGAATCTCATAATAAGAATCAGCAGACACATTTTCTTCCGGCAAATACTCTTTAAACAAGTCTGTCCATTCGTTCATGCAACTTTCAGGTAGATTGTGATCAATTTTAATATTCATCATTCTAGCAGCTAACGACAATTTAGAGAGACCTTCTCTACAACCACTGTAAAGTGGTTGATTCGCCGCGTTTAACATTTCGTAAAACTTTTTTGCATCTATATTAGGTTCTTCATCTTCAGCGTGAGCTACGAATGCATTAGCTACCATATCATGAACCCTATCATAATCTACCATCTCCTCCTGTTGGTAACTATGTTCATTATGCAAATGATGATCAACCGGTTCTTTTTCCTGAAAATTGCTATTACTACTACTAGCTTCATTCTGATCATAATTAAAACATTCTCCATGTTGAAACCAGATATAGTAATTTGGCGTGAAACCTCTATTTATTAAATGCTTCCAAACATTTTCACGGTTTGCCAGTTACGAATTTTTGCATTTCCGACAAGGACAGAACATCTTACCACTTTCTTGGGCGAGCGGTGTTGAATCTGCTTGATGCATAAATGTCTCCAGGCCCGCAAGGTATTCTTTCGTCACTCTCCCGTTAGCATCTCTATGCATATACATCCACTTCCGCAACTCGTAAATAGTCCCGGAGCCATCCATTTTTTTTTCTTTCACGTTTTTTGTTGTTGGTGTGTTTAAAATGATGTTCAAACATCCATATTTATAGGAAATTTCGAATCTGGTAGTTGTAATTTTCCTATGAATTTACGACGAAAATTAATTAGGTGGCAAAAAAAAACGTGTAACACCTACAAAGTTGGTGGATTCAAAATTTCCTCGCTAAATACACGTAACGAAGAATATGTTTAATCCCGTTCCAGTGCCTTTGGGTTGGACAAGAGCTAAACCTAGATAATAGGTTCACGGCAAAGCATATGTCTGGTCGTGTGTGACTAGCCAGATACATCAAAGCTCCTATGGCACTGATATATGGCACTTCGGGACCAAGGACATCTTCATCGTCCATCTTAGGACGGAACGGATCAGTGTCCAGGCCGAGAGACCTCACGACCATGGGGCTAGACAATGGGTGAGACTCGGCCATATTGAATCTCTTGAGTACTTTTTCTGTATATGCCATTTGAAGCACAAGGATTCCATCTCTTATGTACTCAAGCTGTAATCCCAAACAAAACTTTGTTTTTCCAAGATCTTTCATCTCGAATTCTTTCTTAAGATATTCAACTGTTTGGGAGATTTCTCCAGAGGTTCCTAGGATATTCAAATCATCAACATACATTGCTATAATCACAAAGCCCTGGCCGAATTTCTTTATAAAAAAACAAGGTCTGATAGGATCATTCTTGGATCATCAATTCAAACAACCAAATTAAAGTATGAGATTAATCAATCCTAGCAATCGGTTCTATGTGATCAAAATTAAGATTCGAAACATTCAATCACATAAACAATTCGATTTCAAAATTAGGGTTTGCATGATATGCAATCTGCATGCATGCAACTAGGTTTTAGGGTATTTAGGGTTTCAATTTAGATCAAGCAATAAGATTCAATTTTGGTTATTAGGGATTGGATCTATTTGCCTTAGGGTTTGGTTATTAGGTTTAGTTTTACCTTAACCTCAAGACGGGTTGAATGGACCTCCAACTAGAGAAGAGCCGCGAGCTGGAACTGATCGTCGATACGGTATCAAGCTGCTATCGGATCGTGAACGTGCTGAATGCTGAGATCGTCGCGTGCTGGGGCGGACTGAGGTCGTCTATCGCGAACGGGAGCAAGCTGCTATCGGGTCGCGTCGAACAGGCTGAGATCGTGTCTCGCGAACAGGCTGAGGTCGCGACCAGGAACGGACTAAGGTCGCGTGCTGAGATCGGGAACTCCTTGAGTATGGGGTTTTAGGTTCTCGATCAGATTAGGGTTCATCGTCGGGTTTAGGGTTTATCGCCGTTAGGGTTTGGGGTTCGAGTCTCGGGACTTTTGCTTAGGGTTCTTAGAGTAATCGTGCTGATAACGTGTTGTGAAACTAGAGAATAGAATCTGTATTCTTGTTTCTGTATTATTCATAAACATAAAGAGCCTTTTATATATTGGGAATTACAAGAGATATAAAAGGAAACACAAATATGGAAAGACTAGAATATGTAAATAGTACAAATCATAAACCAATAAGGAAAAGGAAACTAGAGTTTCTCTCTCTCTCTCTAGCCGCCGGCTCTCTCTCTCTCTCTCTCATGGGCCGCCGTCTCTCTCTAACATATGGGCCGGTTATAGACATCCACAATATGAATTATAACAGGAAACAAATTTATGATATTGTCTTCTCATGTATCATCAAATGGAATTAAAAGGAAATTAACAAGATATTGATGAAAACCAAAACTTAAAGTAACATATAATCAAATAATTTTGATGAAAAGCGAAAACAAAAAGATATACTCTGTCCGTTTCAAAAAAATGTAAGTTTTAATATTTTCAGCCATATTAAGAAAACATATTAAATATTGAATATTGATACATTAACTTGTAATAAACTATATCCCAAAAATTTTTACCAATGAAATTTCTTAAAACATAATTTGTTTTTAAATTTTACCTTTACCAATAAACAATGTATTGAAAATGAAAAAAAAATGTATTTTTGAAATAAAAGTTTTTTTTTAATGGATCTTTTTTGAAATGGAAAAGTACATATCTAAAACAGTAAAAAATAACAAAAAAAATGTGTAAAATTACAACAATATTTATGTCACAAATTTGAAAGTCCTCAAATACAAATCAAATACTAATATGAAAACAAAATATATATTTACATAATATGAATAAAAGACACAATATAACATTATTTGACAAAAAATAAACATATAAAAAGACTTACACTGTTAAAATAAAAATAACTTTATAAAAATATCTCAACAATCCTATTATTAAATTTAGTTTTTGCGGTTAAATTGGTGAAATATTAAACAATTTCAACCGAAAGGACGATAAAAACGAACAAATGATACAACAGTTTACACATAATATATAATCATGTTTTAAAAAATATAAATAATGTTAAATAAAAACTGTAGTTAGATATAATATATCGTTTCTCTTTATAATTTGACAAATGATATAGTAAATAATAATATTTTCAAAGAAGTTTTAGTGTATTTTACTCATACAACATTTTGAGAAGTTCTGTAATTTACTTTTTTATGAAATTTATTTTTTGGTATAAGAGATACAATTTAGCCTTACTTAAAATAATGATCATTTATATTAGATTTACCTATTAAAATTTTAATAAAATATATTATAAACATTAAATAACATATTTACAAAGTAATAAACAAATATATGATATCAATAATATATATAACAAACTGAAATGTATAATCCGCGCGTAGCGCAGACAGACCCTAATATATATATATATATATATATATATACATAGAGGGTCCGCGATTCGCTGAGAAAATTTTATTTCATTCAATTTTTTTCGTTTAATGTTTTTATCTTGAAGAATTTTGTTTTGTATTATCTAATATCTAATATATTAATTCAGTGTCCTATTTTTATCTACCGTTGAAAATTGTCATTTAAATTTTGGATCCTTTTAAAATTGTTACTACGTTACTTAAATTTTATACTCTTTCACGTTTGTACAGTATTATTAAACGCTACTTAGATAATACAACCGGTCTACTTAAACTAAACCATCATCGTCTGATAAAACTAAACCGATGTCATATTCCGAAATTAAGCTAAAATCAATTTCTAATCTTTGGGCTTATAAAAAGCTTTTGGGATCCTCGTAGCAGACAGCCGAAGGTTTGATTTTAGCTTAATTTTGGAATATGACATCGGTTTAGTTTTATTAGACGATGTTGCTTTAGTTTAAGTAGACCGGTTATATTATCCAAGCTGTGGTTAAAAATATTTGTAACAAACATGAAAGAGTCCAAAATTTAAGTAGCGTAGTAATAACTTTTTAAAAGCTCCAAAATTTAAATGAAAATTTTCAACGGTAGATAAAAATATGACACTAAATTAATAGATTAGATACGGGATCGTTTATTTATACTAGCCAAAAAAAATTTCAGTAAATTATATACATAAATTTAAACATAAAATACATATATTATGTATAAAATTCTAAACTTTTTAAATAAAATTGTTAACCAATAAATAAACTATTTATTAAATTACAACTGAGAAATATGAATCTAAACTTTTTGTTAACAATAGTTGATTACTTAAAAGAAATTAATGTGCTTTGATTACTTCATCATCTTTTTTTCTAAAGCGGCGAGCTTTTTTCTATTTCCTGATAACATAAAGATACTCCCTTATTTGCATATATATTGTGAATATTTTTCGAATAAATCCTATAACATATATATTATGGTATCCCCCTTCTTTTCCTGATAACATATATATTATGAATCTTTTTCGAAATTTGTTTCTCTTCTCTTCTTTTTGTCAATAAATCCTTTTCGGATTAAGGCCGTTACGATTTACGCGAATCATGCAAATCCACTGATATCGAAAATCAAAGAATCTTCCATAAAAAACTTTCATATATGCTTATTAGGTATCGGGGTTAAACCTCATACATCTTTTCCCTCTACCTTTAAACTAGGTTTGCCTAAGGTGAGTTTCTTTTTCTTCTTCTATTACAGTCATAACCTTAATTTGTGTACGTGTCATGTGTTTTAGTTCTTTAATGATATTCCAACTCATTCGAGTTCTGTTTCTTAGTGATCTTCTAATCTTAGATTGAAATCAAACTCAACTAAGATAGTTAAGGGATTTAACACCATGTCTTTGATTTTGTAGTCGAGGATCTTGGTGTGAAAGGGAAGAGGCTGAAAGTTTCGGAACCAAATCTATCCTAAGCTTCTGAAATTTGCAGGATTGTGATCCTCCAATGAGTAATTCAGAGGAAATCCCAAGCAGGCTTGAGGTAGATATGCGTTATATAAATCACTAATTCATATAATCTACAGTGTATGTTACTTCCTATGCTAAGTGTATATGATAATTGGATTTTGATGATGAACAGGGCAAGAATATAGCACGAGTTGTGTGTTGCATTCTAGGATTAGGTTCTCTCGTGGCATGGAATGCAATGCTGACCATCACCGATTACTATTATCAAGTTTTCCCGGTATGATTCTCTAAAAACATTTTTTTGACAAATCTATTCAGTTGTTATATATAACTTTAATTCACTTCATTTTTGTTTTGTATTGTTTTTGTGTAACAAACAGAAATATCATCCTTCGCGGGTGCTTACCATAGTTTACCAATTGGTTGCCAATGTGTTTATATCAACACTTGCTTATAAAGAAGCCAAGCTCAATACTCGATTTCGTAACATTTTGGGGTACAGCATTTATACTGCTGGCACATTTTGTCTGATCATTGTAAGTACACTTAATTTTCAACAAAATGTGTTTTCTACATGATATACAACTCCCTGGTTTTGATTCATTGTTTTCGGTTTGGGGAAGTTGGATCTTGCTTCGCATGGCAGTGGAAGTGTAGGAGCATATGTCGTGTTGTGTTTGATTGTTGCTCTTTTCGGATTGGCTGATGCTTTTGTACAAGGTGGAATGGTTGGAGATCTGTCTTTCATGTGCCCCGAGTTCATACAGGTTTAGTTTTGGTCTTTTAGTGATAGATTGTCTCTTCACTAAAATCAATTTAGCTAAAAGTTATTATTATTTTTATCTTTTATTTTCAGGCATTCATGGGAGGCTTAGGCATAGCCGGGGCACTAACCTCCTGTTTAAGGCTTATTACGAAAGCAATCTTTGACAAGTCTTCTGATGGTCTCCGAAAAGGCGCTTGTAATGTCTCTTCTAACTTCTCCTGTAACTTTTTGTTACATCTTATTATATAACTAAAGCTAATATTAATCATCATGTGTTTCTTGTAGTGTTGTTCATAGGAATAGCAACATTGATCGAGTTAGGATGTCTCATTCTATATGTGACTCTCTTCGCTAAGCTTCCTATCGTAAAATACTACCGTTCCAAAGCAGGGAAAGAAGGCGCTAAATCCGTAGCAGCAGATCTAGCTGCGGCCGGCCTCCAAGAGCAAGCTCAACAGGTTCAGTTCTAAATAACTTTGAACCAAAAACAAACAAAAAACACCAGTGCTGTGGTTTTTATTTCGCTAGTTAATTATCTGTTTAACTTTTGATCCTCACAAAAGGTTCAACAAATGGACGAGACCAAGATCATAAGACTAACGAAGAGGCAATTGCTACGGCAAAACATTGATCATGGGATGAATCTATTCATGATTTACGTTGTTACGCTATCGATTTTCCCTGGTTTTCTTTATGAGAACACAGGAGAACACCGGTTGGGCGATTGGTACGTAACACTAACAAGCATTCAGTTCATATATTTCATTACTATACATATATATTGGTTATGTAAAAACCATTTTGTGTGTGCATGTTTCATGTGTCAAATAAAAGGTATGCACCAGTCCTAATAGCCATGTACAACGGATGGGATTCAATCGCCAGGTTCATCCCCTCAATCAAAACTTTAGCAATGGAATCTAGGAAATGGATCACGGGCTGCGTTATTGCGCGTTTCTTGCTCGTTCCAGCGTTTTACTTTACAGCTAAATACGCAGATCAGGGATGGATGATTTTCCTCACCTCTTTCTTGGGATTGAGTAACGGTTATTTAACAGTCTGCATCTTCAGCATTGCACCAAAGGGTTACAATGTAAGCTACTTTATAGATGATGTCTCTCCAATCAATTTTAAACTGGTTATATATATGTCTAATTCTGAAATATATTGAACTTCTTCTTAATAGGGACCCGAGTCGAATGCATTAGGGAACTTGTTGTGCGTGTTTCTATTGGGAGGTATCTTCGCTGGTGTTTGTTTGGGTTGGCTTTGGCTCATTGGTAACAGCTCGTTCTAAGCGAAATTATTGCTGCAAATTATTAGATAAACTTATTCCTTCGATTGTTGTTTATGTTTTAATCTTTAAACTTTGCCTCAAACTTCTTTTTTTACTAAATTTATAGTTTTTGAAGCTTAGATAGATAAACTTCAGATATTTCTTTTGCGGTATATTTCATTGAGTTTCCTACGAAAACAATGCTTTGATTACCATTTCATTGGTTTTTAGATCATGATTTACAAATATTAACTTTTTTTTTTGTCACAAAATTACAAATCTATATCTATTATTATAAAATAGAATTTGTTCACTCCCGGTGCTGCCACCTCAGCGACCAACTAGAAAAGTAGTTTATTGTGGGCGTGACACTCAAGGAAAAGCATTTGCTATTCGTTGGTTATTAGGGGCATCCCGAAAACGTCCGGATCCGCATCACTTCGTTTATCTGTATATTGAATATGGGCCTTTATATTTTCCTTTTTTTGGGCTTCGCATAGCCATGGAAAGTTGAACAACGTATTTTCCTCACAAACCTGGGTTTAATCGTCTTATTCAATCTGACTTCGTCATCTACGGTTAATCGTAAAACAAACCATCACCATTGAGAACCATCGCAGTTAATGGAGTTTCAGGAGATTTTGTGAGAAAAATCTGCGTGAGGGATCTCTGAGTCGATCTTCGTTCGCATCTGTTCGTCTTAGATTCTTTTTCTCCAAAACGTTACGGATTCGTCGATTCATTGCCATTAAGAACCATATTTAATCCTTTGACCCACAATAAACACTATCAATCATTCAATGCTATTTATTTCCCTGTCTATCCACCTTTAAAAAGGCCAGCCCTCATCGACTGAACATCATCCTCTTCTCCCTCTCAATCTATTCAGTTATCGTTAATTAAAAGCAATTTTTTTTACAGTTTCGTCTCTCTCTATCTGTTGAAATTTCTGTAACTTTATTTCTCTACTCCTCTGTAATACACACGATCTTCCATTAACAAACAACATATTTTGATATAGACTCAATATACCAACTTCGGTTCAAAGGTTTGCTCTGGATTTTGATTTTTTGGTCATAGTGATGATTAGATTTCCATCCTATGATTGTTTTCTTTGATAATTCAGGTTTCGCAGTGCTTGGGAACAAAGAACGTCAGCAACAATTTCTTTAGTCATAAAAGCAAACAAATTGATAGAACTTCAGCCAATCTCAATTGATTCCGCCACCGTCATACGTCCACAATCTCTTCGTCTGGTACAGGCAGAAGTTAGGTTTAGCAAATATTCCCCAAAATTCAATCGTTCTCATGATATATCATCTTCAAAGATGCAAATCTTTTAATGTTTGTTAACCTTAATTTCTTCCAGCAGGTTGTTTCCTGAGGAAAAAAATGGTGTCTGCATATAAACCAGGTGTGTCGTTCCTCTATTCTAATTTTGTAAATATCAGACACTGACGGAGGTCTTACATGAAAAGCTGCCAACGATGTCCCTTATTGCTTCGGACTTTAGCTACTTGCCCGATGTGAAAGTTCCTGGTAAAAGAGCCCCATTGGTCTCAACAAAGGTATGTTCTCCTCTTTTCATTCTTACCTGCATTATTGTTGACTTTCTTACCATGTGTTACTCACAATACTTTACAGATTTGGCCAAAGTTCCAGCCGCTTTTAGTTGCTTTATACTATTTCTAATTATCGTTTTTTAATGTGCAGGAGGGGATAATAAGCTTAGATGGAGATGTTTTTGCATAGTTTTATATTTTGTTTGCACAAACGTACATTTGAGATTTCTCTAGCTTTAATAGCTGATATCAGGACTTTCAACTATACATGCTTAGGAGATGTGTGGCGATTTATGGAGCTGTGAAACATTAATATATCGTGGAGTTATACGAACATGAGATAGCTTTGAAGTGGAAAACTTAAGAAAATGGAAATGTACATTCATCGATGCATATTTCAGTCTTCGATTCTGATGAAATTCATATAAAAAGGATCTTTAAAGGTAGCTACTTTCTTTTAAATTTTAAGTCTATATAACAAAAAGCCTTTGCGACATCAATGTAAACTTATTCACTGATTGTCGGATAGGCAAAGCCAATTATGAAGATAGCAAAATATGAATGTAATTACGAGAATATGATTGAATGAAGTCTTTTTTTTTTCATCGATAACAACATTCTGATTTAGCATATTTTACTAAAATATAATAATTTGATTATACTATTATATTAAATTAAATATATATAATTGATTCTTCTCTTTTGGTGATGGTTCATCATTTATATAAATATGACATCATTCGTAACTTAAATATATATAATAAAAGAGATGTCCTTTATCGTTTTTTAAAAAGCTATGCATAAATTAGAAGAGATATAATCACCTTTTTAACATTTGAACCATATAGACAATACATCAAATGCTCCATCAATAATCTTTTAAATAATCTTTTTTTTTTCTGTTATCTTTTTTTAGCCTAAACCTTTGGTAGTTAAAAAAAAAAAAAAAACAATTGCTGAATTCCTTATTTTTCAAATATTTGTTGATGTGAGTTTGAAGAAACATCAACAACATAAATATATTTTCCAAATATAATAATACATAAATATATAATCTAACATATTATTTATAAATATTAAGCAGTAACAATTAATATCATATTTTTCTATTTTAAATTGGCTTTACTTTTTCTAATCTTTTAAATTATAAAATTTAAGAAGAAATGTATTAAAATCTATTAAACTCAAGAAAATGAAATATTGTGAACAAAGCAAAATAGTTATATTTTTTGAATTGTTTTAATATAGTTGTATAATTTCTATAAAAAATAGTAAAATTTGTAGTAAAAATAGTGAAAATTATGATTAAAATTAACTAAAATTTTCATTAAAATTTAAAATATATTTGTATCATTTCGTTCATTTGCTTACCCGCCTGTAGGGCAAGTCCGACCCTAGTATTAACTAAAGAAATGTTTTGGAACCTAAAAGTGATCCTTTAATTCTTCAGCTCATAAGGAAAACCGTCCACTACAAAATTGAATTTATGCAGAAAATGAAATATAAACTAAAATTGATATGGTGAAATATACCGCAAAAGAAAATACAAGTTTGATGTAATTAGAAAGATGATTAAACTCAAATCAAAAGAACAGAAGATCACAGAATTTTGAATTTTGTCTTTCATTTTTCTTTTCTGTAAAAGATGGTGTTTCATCAACTCCTAAGTCGAAACAAAAGTTGGCTCTCAAAAGAGATTCAACCGTGTACAAAATAATAATAATAATAATAATAATAAAAAATAAACCTTTGTCAAATCTAGGGAGCCATCAGTCCATCGACCGTGTAGGAAAGTGACTTCATCCAATCCGTTTTCAGCAGCATTTTCTGTAGCGTTTGCATTATATCATATCCCGGATCCAGCTTCCGTTGCCATCCCTAACAGAACCATACATACCTCAAAGCCTCAGTCTTGTTTTAAGATATGAACCAAACTCAATAACATCAAGAAACACAAAGATCAACAATAAACTCACCTCGAGGACTAATGTTGTAAACATCACGGTGGAGACATTGCCATCAATATTAACTCTATGATTTCTCATTTTCTCGAATAACTCGTGCATACAATCTGCTGGATGAACTGATTCTCCTTCTGCTGTTCCCCAGAATCTAAACGCTTCTTCTACTTCCTGTCATAATATGTGTTTTATGTATAAATATAAACACCACATATATGAAGAAACTTTGTATGTGTTCGCACCTCGACAAAGGCCTGTGGGTTAGGACACTTCTGTTGTTTAGATAACTTAAGTGTCCGTTCAGCGGCAGTCCGACCATCTCTACGTGCAACCGCCTTGAAAAAACCGAGTAGGTTGTCTCTGTCCGTTTTCGAGAGCTCTGCAGTCATCCCTACATCAAGGAAAATAATGTGTGGCTTCTTCGATCTGAACAGACCTCTTTTAGCACCGTTCTTCCTGACAAGAATGTTCCCGGGATGCATATCAGCATGAACGAAGTTGTCCACCTGAAAAAAAAAAAACAAGAATGAGATAAAAAAAATTCTTTAAAAGTTATATAACTAAACTGAAACAAACAAAAAAGAGGATTCACCAGGAGCATCTTCAAGAGAGCATTAGTTCCGATATGAGCTACTTTTGACTTGAGCCATTCATGTCCTTCTGGTCCATCCACGTAACGAGCCACGCTCTCTCCGTGCTCGAATGACTCAACCAGAACGGAGGGATGCACAAGGGGAAACACAGGCTTAGGGAAAGAGACATCTTTCCATCCACGGAAGTTGTATATAAACCGACTCAAATGAGAAGCTTCCCTCGAGAGATCAACCTGAGACAACATGTAGAGGCTAAACTGCTGCACGCACTCATCCAACCTAAGCCAGTTCAGACCCGGGACGAAAGTAGTTAGCTTTGCCGCCATTTTGATTATCACAAAGTCTCTCGTCATCGTCTCCTCAACGCAAGGATGTCTGACTTTAACAGCAACTTCGGAGGACTTCACCTTTTGTCCTGGATACTGAAACTTCAAGGTGGCTCTATGGACTTGAGCTATGCTCCCGGAAGCCACTGGCGCCTCATCAAACTCCTCGAAGATATCAGAGAGCTTACGACCAAACGCTCTCTCGATGGTTCTTTTGGTGAACTCAAAGCTGTGCTCAGGGGCGTTACTGTGAAGCTTGGAGAGCTGCAAACACAGATCCTTAGAGAACAGATCAGGTCTCGTGGCGATCCATTGGCCGAACTTGATAAACGCAGGACCAGCTTTCTCCAGAGTTCGATGGAGGACCTCATGCCGCAACTTTCTGAACCGTGGCCCGCATGAAAACTCCAACAAAGCCATTACGAGATTAGGAGAAAGCAGGACAGCTAAGTAAAGAGCTCTCCCGAGGATAGCCACACTTTTCACCGCGGAAAGAAACAAAGTAGAGATAACCACAGGGATGTTAACCGCGTTCCTGTAAAGAGAAAACTGCTGCGGAGACCGTATTAAAACAGGAGGAGTTGGAGCGGGCCTTTGCGCATATGCGACTTTCCTACAAGTGAGAGCTAACACGCCAGGTACTAACAAGTGCGAACGGGATACAGACAAGCAAAAGGCTTGAGCGACCATGCTTATCCTAGGTAAGTTCCACTGGTGGGTAGAGTATCTATTAAGAAGCCATTTCAAAGAGAATTGAGCACGTTGCTTGACTACATAGCTTCGTGAGAGAAGACTATGACCGAAAGATCTTCCTTTAGCGTAAGGGAGAAGGGACAATGAATGATACCCATTACTCGAATTTCTGAACTGAGGCAAAACTAGAGAAACCTTGAGAGATGTTCCATGTTTCTGGTTAGAGTAGAGAGATTGTGTGTATCTGGTAACCACTTTGGTGACCAAGAATCTGCATGAAACGGAAAAAAAAAGGATTCAACTTTTAGAAGGAAACAATCAAAGGGAAAGAATAAAGGTTGAAACTTTGTAACTTTTTTAAACCCTAGGAATCAATTTATGTGATGATAAAGCAGAGACGAACCTAGAGAGGAGAGTCATGGCGAGAGACGAGCTTTTCGAGAAGAAAGGTTGTTGATCTTCAAACCGTTAAACGTACGGAGCATTGTCTCATCGATTATGACTCGGTCGACGGTGGCTCGCCGTTTCGTGGGGTTTTGGAGGCTGAAGACGATACGGAGAAAGAGAGAGAGAGAGAGACAAGGGACCCACAAAAGGCGACCTCGTGGGCTTCACGCTAAAAATATTTGTCGTCGGTCCAAACAATCACGCTAACTAAATAAAATATCTTTTCTCTTTTACATATTTAGTAATGTCTCGTGGGCTTACCAAAAAATATTTTTTTTCTTTCTATAAAGGGTTAATTAATGAGCTATTGGTATAGAAATTAGGGAAAATTATAAGATTGAGCAACTTTAGTTTGAATTAGAAATTTGGGTAAGTCCATGTTTTAATTAGGTTGTTGGGCAACCTAGTAGGAGAGAGAAGAAAAAGTGGACAGTTTTAACCTTTTTGCCCAACAATCTTGAGCTGAAATTCGTGGGACCACGCTGTCTTTTGTTCAGAAAAACTTGCCTCAGGAATACCGACACACGCACGCCGGATGTGCGTGTAAGAGACGAATTGAATATTATTTTATTTTAATTTCACAAGGAAACATGGTATTGGGCTTCGTTTTTGGGCTATTTGACCCCCAAAACTTGAAGGCCTTATATGTGATGATTTCTCGCAGGAAACAACGGCTTCAAGGTGGACGAATGGCCATTAATGACTGGTGACTTTGGAAAACATGTGTTTTACTTTAATTTATTAATTAAAAACAGGGCAAATATTAATTATTTAATACAAAAACGTACGAACCCTATCTCTTTGTCTGTCTCCTTGTTGAGGACGAATTTTACACACAGAGGCATGAGCTGCATCCGATATGGTGAGGGAGGAAAGGGTATAGCGGATGGTGGGTGTTCTGTATCTAGCATCGAAGGTAAATCATATATAAGCCGTACACCATTGCATTTATGACATTATAGTTATTGCTGAAATCATTTATTACAGATTTGAGGGTGTTCGGAATTCAGGTGTTTTTTTGTGCGAAACTATATTTATTGCTTCTGATTAGCACATTGAATTTTTAAATAAATTTATGTTTTATTTTTCGTAGGTGTTCACGATTCATACATCGTTGTAATCTCTGGACGGTGGATTATGTATGACACTGGTGACTGGGATTTTAAACTTGATAGCGACCGTATGGGGAGGGCTGTCTATGCGAAGTTGATAACTTCTGTTGAAGACTTGAAGCGGGCCATTATTGAGTCATACGGTCTAGTTGGAATGTCTGTTGCCGTTGAGATGTCATATTGGCTTGGTGAACACGGATCTTGTGCTGTTGGTGAAAGAGAAGCTCCTGTTCAAATTTCCAACGATAAGGATTTCGACTTGTTTACTTCGGCACGTAAGGTGGACAAGTACATCAACGTATTTGTCACATTCAAAGAGGAAATAGATGGGAAAATCCATTTTCTGAGGCCAATGGGGAATCTTTTGAAGTCCAAAGAAGTTGCCAGCAGCAACGAAATGCAAGTTGGGAGTACGTCTGCTGATGTGCACACCCGGAATGAAGTTAATGACGGTGAGACTGATTTGACCGAAGATGAAATAATTCTGATGGGAGTTGCGGAAATTGAAGCAGTTTATGCCTCAAATGGTTTTGGGATGCGTGAAGTGGATGGAACTGCATGTGAAGTTCAGAATAAAGTGGACACGACTGAAGATGCTGCGTTAGGGGAAGGCGAAGATGACGACGATGAGGATTATGATTACAATTTATGGCATGATTTTGTTGGACGAAATTGCGAATGGGACGATGATAAGGATGAGGATGGAGGGGTAGGTGGTGGTGGTCGAACGAACGTAACATATGGAGGTGTACGTGGTGAGGTGGTGACTAAAACGAGGAGTGGACGAACTAATCCTTCTTCAAACAAAGGCAGTGGTTCATCTACAAACAAACAGCGTACCGCAAACCCACCATCAACTTTTGAAGATTACGTAGATGAGGGTAGAGATTACATAGGCTCATCTAGGATTTCGATGGAGAATATTGAAGAAGCAAGTAACAATTTAGGTGTCAAGTCAAGTGATCAAGTGGCCGACACTGAGAATCATTCAGATCCAAATCAAGAAGAGGACCCAAGTTTGGACAACAGCTCCCAAATGTTGGTTCTCCAGACTCCTCCAAAGCCGTTCAACATGCATACTCGGGAAGTTGACGACAGTGATGATTTCGTTGGGCAGGTCCCTCAATGTGTTTCGTCTAGACCGACACATGATACATCTGATGGAGAAGACGAGGATGACGACTTTGTCGAACCGGTACCTATGTGTGTTTCGGTTGATCAGACACATGAAACCCTGGTTGGAGAAGACGAGGATGACGACTTTATCGAACCGGTACCTCAGTCTCGAAGCCGTGAGGAAGACGCAAGAAGACGTCGTGAAAAGGATAAGGCTGATGACGAATCACTCATGAAATCCGTTAGAGCCGTTGAGCTATATGGATTTGAGGATGTAGAAGCTTCGTCTAACAACGAAGCAGTTAACGATTATACCGTCGATGATATTGACTTCACTCTAGCAGATGCTGATATGTACACTGGGAAGCTATTCAGTAGCAAGCAAGAATTCAAGATCAGTTTGCACATTTATGCCTTAAAGCAGGTGTTCAGGTTCAAGTTCCACAAACATGCGTTTAACTACGTCGCAGCGAAATGCATTGATAAAAACTGCAAATTTTATGTTATGGCTAAGCAATTGGGGGAATCTTCGACATATCAGGTGAGGAAGGCGCAACTGAAGCATGTCTGCACATCTGATGCTAAAGCGCAATACAAGAAACATGCGACGTCGAAAGTAATAGCTGCACTAATGAGATCGAAGTATGAAAGGCTCCAAGCTGGACCGCGCGCATCTGAATTACCCGAGATGCTCCGGACTGAGTTCTTGTTTACGGCCACATATTGGAAATGTTGGAAAGCAAAAGAGTTAGCAACTGTGGCTGCACAAGGAACAGAAGAGAGCTCTTACAAGCTCCTGTCGAAATATTTTTATGTTGTAAAGTATGCAAATCCTGGGTCCATTACTGATATCAAAACTGAAAAAGATGTTAAGGGTCAGACAAGGTTTAAGTACGCGTTCATGGTGCTGAAAGCTTGCATTGACGGGTGGAAGCATCTACGGAAGGTTATTGTGGTGGATGGTACTCATATGTTTGGGAAGTACAAAGGGTGTTTACTAACTGCAAGTGGGCAAGATGCCAATTTTCAGGTATTCCCTATAGCGTTTGCTGTTGTAGACAATGAAACAAATGAGTCTTGGAGTTGGTTTTTTGAGAAGCTGACAGAGATCGTAGAAGATGGCTCCGATTTATCTATTGTGTCTGATAGAGCAAATCAAATATGTGTTGCTAAAGATAAGTGGTATCCTCTTTCACACCATGGGTGCTGCCTCGTACACCTACAGAGAAACGTCGACGCAAAATTCAAGAAAAGGAATCAGAAGCAAATGGTTGGCAGGGCAGCCGAGGTATTCAAGGTATCCCACTTTAAGAGACTTTACGCGGAGATCAAACTTACAGATAAGCGCTGTTGGGATTATCTTGAGAAGATCGATCCTAGGCATTGGACAAGGTCACACTTTGAGGGCGAGCGGTACAATCTAATGAGCTCGAATATAGCTGAGTCTCTCAACAAAGCACTAGTTCCTGCGCGCGATTCCCCGATAATGGCGCTATTTGAGTTCATCAGACGCATGATTAGTCGTTGGTTTGTGAGTAGACAGCGAAAGATATCGAAAATGAGTGGTGAGATCCCCCCGGCTGTTGACGAGTTGATGGAGAACAATCTAGAAGACGCAAGAGCGTACGCTGTGATGCCTCTGTCTGCTTTTGAATTTGAGGTAACTCTAAAAACAACCGGCTTCGGGAGTTCTGTTAATTTGGAAACCAGGTCTTGCACATGTCTTGAATTCCAGAAAGTTGGAATACCATGTCGACATGCCATTGCTGCGGCTATGTTTCGGGACTTGCAGCACTCAGAGTTCGTTGCAGACGCCTATCTAAAAAAGACATGGAATGAAACAACAAAGGGTGTTACACTCCCGGTTCCAGATCCGCAAGATCTTTTCATACCTTCGGAGGTTAGTGACCTTATCATGTTACCACCAAAGACGAAGAGACCACCAGGACGTCCACCGACCAAGCGTAAACGTTCTGCAGGAGAAATACCGGTACGACCTAATCTCATCTGACTGTAGTCATGGATATTTTCTGAATAAAGGCTGTTATGTTTTTTTCAGGAGGGGCCGAAGAAGAAGAAACTAAACACATGTAGTCGATGTCATATCTCAGGTCACAACAAAAAGTCTTGTAAAGAACCGCTACAATGATGGGTTATGGATGGAGGAGATTTTATGTATTGTTGACAAGGGAGTTCTTGTTTTTGGAAATTTAAGTGTTTAGGTGTTTCCTAATAACACATCTATAATGCTATTTTGCGAACTGATGAGATATGGATTACGCAGTGCTTCTTCTTGAATTTATTAGATATGTATGGTTTTATTGTCATTCCTAAATATGGTGTTCATGTTTATGATTTGATGTAACTTGTTTATAACTTGAGGTGTACGATATCTGTGTAGCCAATCTAGCCGTTAGAAAGACATTTAAATACAATGTAGCCGTTGTATTGTGGTCCAATAATAATATAGCCGTTACAATCTCAATCTATTTAAGTATGAGTGCTTGTGTCGTCTATATTTCAGATTTTTAGCGATTCTCTCTTTACTCTATTTTTATACTAAAGATGGGACTTGATTATAGCTATAGCCAGCCTTCGGAATCAGAGGACTATGGTGGGAATGACTCCAGCGACACAGAAGACCGTGAGGTTGAAGATCTTATTCGTCGGGACCAAGCTGAGCTAAATTACAATTATGCTGCGACGGTTCAGTACCCTCCGCAACCCGAGGTCAAATTTGGATTCCCGCAGACATGCTACTGTGGTGGTCGGCCTAAGCTAGCAACATCTCGCACTGTAAATGATCCAGGTAGAAGATACTACACGTGTGATAATGTTAATGATGGAGATTGTCATGTTCATAAATGGTGGGATGAGGCGGTTATGGAGGAGATGAGAGCCAGGGATACGCACACACTTCAATTGTCTGAAAAGGTAGATTATCTAACCTTTTGGAATGACTATGACCCACAACTTAACAAGTTTAAGGATCTCCAGAATGAGACTGAGCAGAAGCTGGTTAGGCTAGAGAAGATAGTGTCTGAGTTAGCTGAAAAGAGAACAAGGTTAACCAATGGCTTCGAATACTTTGTTGGTGGAATGGTTATTATATTAGTTTTACTTGGGTTGGTGATCATATTCAAGTAACTCTTTATTTTGTAATGTAATAAATCAGATGAGTAATGAACTCTTGATGTGGTTTTTTGTAATGTGTCATTTTTTTATGATTCTACTAAAATTCTATGAACCAATAAACACCTTTGAAATAAAAAATGGTGAATATATCCCTCTCAATATTATATTCTACTATTTAAGTAGAAATGCTTTTGAAGCAACTTACCGTTAGAAATGCTTTTGAAGTAAAATATAGCCGTTACAATCTTGCACTATTTAAGTAGAATTCAGAACACCCAACAATCTCTCTTCACAACACTCAACAATCTCTCTTCACCACACTCACCAGTACCACAAAATGACGGATCCTTACTATAAAGAGATGAAGCATCACAAAAGGGAGTATGACTGGGTGAGCAATTGTGTCTATGCCAATTACAAAATTCCAACGAAGTGTATCTGCGGTGGAGCTATCACCGTGGAAGCTGATGACAGAGGAAGAAACTATTACGTATGCAAAGATTTTAAGGTAATATTGGAGTTCACAATACTTAAATTTGCCTCCATTGTTAACGGAAATGGTATTGTTTTTAGCTAACAAATCTAATATATTTTCTTGTAGAACGATGGTTTGCACATCCGTCATGACTGCCTTACCGCCCTCGAGGAAGAGCTGGATTGCTTGAGAAGTCAGTATGCTGAGGAGGTGTCGCTCCGCCGTGAGCTGCAATTTGAACTTGCGCAAATGCGTGAGGAGATCAAAGAGCTTAAGCAATTAATTATGGTGGATCGCTGATCTTAGCATTTGTCGGATCTATTATGTAATTTTCGTACTCTTCTATCAAATTTGTACTCTTTATGTTAAGGTTAAGGGATTCTAAGGTTAATTTGTACTCTGTTATGTAATTTTATGTTAAGGTTAATTTGTACTCTTCTATCAAATTTTAACTGTTTATCTCATAATGGGCCTATCCATATCCAATTAAGAAGCAAACCCATTTGAATTAATGTAGTTTCATAATGTGTACAAAAGTCATCATTATACACCCTCGGTTAAGGTGTACGAAGTCATCATTATACCCCCTCGGTTACGTAAGCTTCATAATGTAGTTTGAAATTAGGGCTACCTTCTGACACGGAGAAGACATCTTCTTTATACATATTTGTACTAATTAATGTATGAACTTAAGGTATTCTCATCTCTCTCTTCGTTGGTGTACGAACACGCGTACACTTATGGTTTTAACACGAAAATAAATTTAAGTGAACTCTGTCTACGACAAGAAAGTTTCCTACTTTATTTTGTATGGTCTAATCAGTCGGAGATTTAATTCTACCGAGGAGTTGCAACGATTTAATTCGCATGGTTTAAACACATTCTCTGCAAACCTCTTTCTCTGCAAACCTCTTTCATTCCAGAAATGGTGTCTGATATCAGCCAGGGCAAAATGACCGTCGCAAAATACAAACGATTCTTTTACAGTTTGCCTATAGTCGGCGAACGCACCGAGCAGCAGTTGATCCTGTTGGCCAAGGCCGGGTTGAAGGAAGAGATCCGCGACGGTCTGGAAACTGAGGAGTTCGCCACACTCGAGGCCCTGTTCGAGGAGGCGGAGGAAGTCGAGGAGGGGTTAAAGGAAACACCTCCATCCAGCCCTGGCAAACGCCGCCGCACAAGCCCCGATCACCGCAGCAGCAAACGTGCTCGCAAGGCGGAGAAAAAAGGTGACCCGGAGGATGAGGGTTTTGGATACCCCGGCGAAGGAGATACGGGGTTAAAGGACGATGAAGAAGGTGACTACTGGGAGTGGATGCAGATGGAGACGGACGTGGATGACGACGCTTCCGACAGGACCGACGACACATTGGGTTCTGGGCAGTTCAGGATGGACAACTACCCAGACAGCTCCGGCACCGACTCCAGCACCTCCGACTCCGACTAGGAACCTCCTCCTCTTTTAATATTATTAAATATTTTGAATTTTATTGTTTTTTGTAATTATGTTGAACTCTTTTTTTTTTGAACTCTTTATTATATTTTATAATATAATTTATGATTTCTGTTTATTATTGCTGTCTTTTTATGCATGTTTAATATTGGTAAAATTAGGAATTGCTAATTATACGAATACTGACGGTATACGAATACTAACGGTATTCGAATACTTAAGGTATACAAATACTGACGGTATACGAATACTGACGGTATACAAATACTAACGGTATTCGAATACTGACGGTATATGAATACTGACGGTATACGAATACTCACGGTATACGAATACTGACGGTATTCGAATACTGACGGTATTCGAATACTTAAGGTCTACGAATACTGACGGTATTCGAATACTTAAGGTCTACGAATACTGACGGTATTCGAATACTTAAGGTCTATTTGGAATGGTCTATTTTGGAATGGTCTATTCTGTGTTTGGACAATTTGGACTAGGTACAATTTGGACTTAAGAAAAATAATGTCCAATAAACTGCTTTGTCCATTTGGACATACCCATTGGACATGGACAGCCCAATAGACATCTCTATTCATAATTCCATTAATATTTATCTTTACTCACTTTTCATTGATTAAACGGTATACGAATACTGAAGGTATACGAATACTTACGGTATACGAGAGAAAACATATAACATTGACGAATACTTTAGGTCTACGAGAGAAAACAGATAACATTGACGAATACTTAAGGTATACGAATACTTAAGGTCTACGAATACTTAAGCTATACGATAGAAAACAGATAACATCGAGGATAACATAAATAAAGTCCTAGAGGATGTGAGAAATGTTGCAGCATATCCAAAATAGCCTGCAGTTTTTACAAGAACCTTCAAAATCGACTGTGTAATCATGGCCATAAAGGCAGCTTGGTGACTTGATTACCTCATCATCCGGAAATTTGAAAGATGCACCATATCTGTTCATGTATGGCGCTCCAAATGATATCAATCGCCACTCTAGATCAGCTCCCAGTCCAACTATCGCATCCGAGCGAAGGTCATAGTGATTGGCTGCGAACTGCTGAAACAGTTTACTGGCTTCCTTGTCATTGCCAATACACACGTTGAAAATGCCGACTGCTAAAGTTGATAAATCATGATTTGGGACATTTGGTTGCAATATTCTAATACATTTCTCAGGACCTACGATCAGTGCTGCATAGAGCCCTTCATAGTAGATAGCGTTTGTGTTGCCAGCTGTTACGCACTTGATGAAAAACTCCCGAAACTGACCACCAGTGCAGATTTGACATGTTGCAAAGGTGACCATTGGCTGAACATTACACTTCCTTAAGACGGAGGGTTCGTGGACAAGTGCATAACCGCGTTTCCCAGCCCGCAAAATACCACCAAGATAGTAGAATGAATCCGCTCCCACCATCTCTATTATTTTACACAAAATTTCTTCTGGAAGATTGGGGATGTTTAGAGATGCCATACTATTGAGTTCTGTTGGAGATGCTTATTAGAAGCATTGAATATGTATATATAGAATAAAGAAATAAACAAAGGAGTCTTATGAGTTAATAGGAAAGTTATTGTCCTCTCCCACATTTTGTACCTAACACACTCAGAGAAATAGTTATTGCAATCAATTTTTAAATTTTACACTAATACTTATTAAATGAAACAGTAAAAACACCAACTACTTCTGAAATTGTTTTCCTTTGAAACAAATAACTAACACACTATGGTGAGATCTTGCATGGATTTTATACTCCAATAACCCTAAACCCTAAACCCTAAACATGCAACCCTAAACCCTAAACTCTAAACCCTAAACCCTAAACCCTAAACCCTAAATATATAAGAAATACGATATAAAACCTTCAAAGATAAACTGATCTGTTTGAATTATAGTGTCTGGATGAATAAAAAGATACAATAACCGTTAACAATTCGGTTTAACAAACGAAATGAAACATGCAGTATACACGTCTTCAACCATCGTTTTGAACTTTTGCGTTTCCAATAAATTCTTCATAGGTATCCATCGCGTATTTCTGACGGAATATGTCCACCTTTTTTTCATCGATCTGCCCCATATCCTCATAGGAGTATCCCGCTGCATGCATTTCCAGAAATTTGACCGCGCATGGTCCACAGTCGCCAGACCTTTCGTTGAAGTAAATATTGTCTGGACGCACCCATGAAAATGCTTGGTCTTCTTCAGGATGACTACTATCGGAAGGAGGCGAAAACGCAGCTAAGACATGAGGCAATGCGCGTAGAAGATAAGCCATGTGCTTGTTCACCTCATTATCAGACTCATTAAGGGGAATGTTGCAGTCCAAAATCTCCACTTGTCTGCATGTCAAGTTGATCACAAGACCAACCCAATGATCTTTTCCCCACATCATTGGGGCGTACACCCTGTCCACATCAACCAACAACACCTTCTTGTCATTCCGACGCGGCGTTTTTCTGGTGAAACTGAAACTGACAAGCCCTCCCCAGTTGAATCCCAATTTATCTGAGGCCTTCTCGAACTCTGCGAACTTTGATATGATGCCGGCAATACTGAAGTAGTTTACAAATCTGCACCTCCGACTCAGAAAATTGCGTCCATGTCGCCTTACTAGCATACTAATTAGCACAGAAATGTGCTGAAAAATATGTACAAACCATTAGAATATTAAATCGGTGGAAATCCGTGTTGTAACTTGAATAAAACGGATTAAGTTCTGACGATTTGAATACCTCGGTACTGACCCAATTTGTTGGCCTCGCCAACGACAGGAAGAACTTATTTGAGACATGGATCCCAATAACAATTTCGAATTCCCTGAAATTTGAAAACAAACCAAAAGTCAATAGTAAACATTTGACAGTCCAAGAAATTTATACAGTATATCCAAACAACTTACTGTGCCGGTTTCTCGCGGAGAATTGACTGAAACTCTTGAAACTGCGCTTTCTCCAAGTCTGCTAAGGGCGTATATTTGGGTTTCTTGCAGCTTTGGAAAAGCTTCTTCAATCTCTTGTCTGGGGGTGTACACTCCTCCAATCTTTGTTGAACGTCTCGGAATACGCTTCGTCTGGAGGTCATCTTTGTTGGTTGAGCTTATTGGAATACATTTCCCTTCTAGCTCTGCTTTTTTTAATGACCTAGTCAGATATCGACTCAGCTTCGAATTCCCAACGTCTGGTGTGCGAGATTCAGTCATCGGATCATCCTCTGGCGGTGTCTTGTAATCTTTAGAATTTGTCGGTGACGCTTTACCACCTTGTTCCTCCGGCGGAAGAACGTAAGATTCAGGATGAGACCAAACGGTACGCATCCTACAAGTGTTCTCCTGTGGATCTTTATAGACATTGTCACTCCGTGTCCCCTTTTCAACCTCTTCTGCTAACAAATTTAGCCCTGATATTGCAGACTCATCTCCCCCCTCGCCCTGACAACGTTCAGATATAGCTCATTCAAATACTTCGATTCAGATGTAGTTTATATGTTCACCTAACAACTTGGGTGTATACCTGACAAACTAAACTGAACTCCTGATAAAAAAATCCGAACACCTAATCAACATAATCTGTACACCTGGCAAAATTAGCTGAACACTTGACTAACTAAGATGAATACCTCTGAAACTCACCTGAAAACTATCAAACAGATCTGTATACCTGACTACTTAAGCAAAAGACCTTTTAAATTAACCTGAATACCAGACCAAACAAATCAGTATTCCTGTAAATCTCATAAATTAACCTGAATACCTGAACTATTAACCTGAATACCAGACCAAACATCTAGCCCGAGATCTTTGCTGATCTTTAATCTCCGCCAATCAAATATATTTTCATATTCCATAAATTTATTTTTGCATCGATTTATTTATGACTAAGTCAATATATTTGAGTGTTAATATTAAATAGTAGTACCCGCGATGATGAAATTTTTGTATTAGAATATGTATTGAAAAAAGTTATTTGAATATTTTAAAAATAGAAAATATATTAAATATTTTTTTTGTAACGCAAATATATTAAAATGTTAAAAGTACATTTCAACCAATTTTTGAATTATAATACATATCTAAAATTCAGGTTACGTTCGCAACGGATTGTTCTCAATTGGTGAAAATGGTTTCAGAACCAGAAAAATAGCCAGTTTTTGCAAGTTATTTGGAAGACATCAAGACCCTTAAAGAGAGTTTCTTTATCTCAGAGATCGTTCATGTACCTCGGATGAAAAATTTAAAGACGGACAGTCTAGCACGCAGTGCCAAAATACAATTGTCTTTTGTCGTTCAACAGAGATCTCTCTGTTTAGTTGATGACAAAAAAAAATACATATCCAAAATTCAAAAAGTATTGATATGTGTAAGTTTGACATTATATAGAAACCCTTTTCTACCTACACCTATAAACCACGAAGAGTAATATGGTTTCGTGCAGCCTAAGGAATCAAAATATTTTGATGATAATTTCGAAGTACTAAGTAAATCATGTATTATCAGAATCATGTGCCTTTATCATTTGAAGTTGTATAGATATTTATGTTGTAGCACCGAGCTTCAAGGAATTATTAATATATATACCATGAGGCATGCATATTTATTTTGTGAGTATGTAGTTTGTGTAGATATTTTTTGCTGAATGATGTGGTTTTGGTATATTGGGTGAAATCGGTCACGTTATTGTTTCTTATAATGAGACAGGTTTAGAGATTGGTGCTCAAACGAATGTAATCGGTCACGTTTTTCTGTAAGAAATAAAAGTATTGACTCATGTATTATGTATTGTTAGAGAAATATAAGGTAAATTATGTGGTATAGTGTTTTTGTCTACCAGATTATGTTGTATAATAAATAAGATGGTTGACTAATGTTCCGAATTGTTAAAAATAGAAAGCAAGACCAAAATATTAACTGGTTAATGAAATAGTCCAAACAACATTTTTAAGTAGATTTATTTAAACTCCTTCCCTTTTAATAGAGTAGATTTACAGCTAATCATGTCAGATATAAAATGTTTTTTCTAATATTCATCTTTTTAGCAACTACAAATAAACAAAATTAAACTGAAACATCAACACGAAAACACTTACTTTCTGGAAAAAAATATATATGTTTTTTTTTGAAAAAAGGCTTTCATATTAAAATAAACGATTACAAGATAAGACCAAAGATCTTATAGTTGGATAAAGTTTGTATGAAACAAGTTTCATGAAAAATATTGAACCCCAACCTATGAAACAAAAGAAGAGATTAAGAGAAGCGACAATACAATGAAAAACAAATCCTAATGATGAGAACCTCGACCGCGACGGCCTCGTTTTCCCCTCTCTCGAACAGTCTTCCAATCCATGTCTTGGTACTTTGCTGGGGGTTTTATTTCTCTCGTACCTCTTGTCAAGCTGAGTGAGCATGATGCTCCTGTCTCAGCTTCATCTCCATCACCTAGCAATGTGTAACGAGAAGGACTCTCAAAAACACAAGACATAGGTGTTGTTGTTAAAGGATCAACAACATAAGTTCCTTGGACCTCAGTGTTGATAAAGGTTGATGGAGAAGACTCCATAATCAGTGTTGTAATGGGAGTAGATGATGAGTCTACTAATGTGGGTAAAGTTTTGAAAAAGTTTAACGAAGCAGTGTGTGTCACCTGTTGAGTGAGAGGAGAAGAGGGTAAACTTGCTGTTGTGGTGTCTGTAACATGGTGATCAAGTACAATATCAGAAGAATGTAGTGGTTGCATGATGTCAGCTTCAGACTGAAGTCCCTTTTTCGCTGTAGTATGGATCTCAGAATCATCTGAATCTGCAGGGGAAGAGTTTTCATTGGCTTGGAGGATCTTTTTCCCAGTAGCCAGAGATGATGAGGTAGCGTTATCCCTTTCTTGAAGGACAATATCAATAACAGTATCAATATCCAGTACGGGGACGTCAGCGGGTATCTCTTTTGAATCTGAAGCTGTAGCCGGAGCCTTTGCAGTAGTAGGAGGCAGGAGACACCTCTTTGCTTTGTGTCCAAGATTACCGCACCTCTCACACATAGAAGGGATCCATGTGTACTCAACATTAACAAGGAAAATGTGACCTTGTTTATCATCCAGTGCAATAAGCTTTGGGAAGTCTTTGTCCAGCTCCATCTCAACTAAAACCTTTGCTTCACCCATATTGATGGGATCAAGTCGGGGTTTGTGCGTAAGGATAGGCTCTCCTAGTCCTGAGGCGACATGACTTATTCCTAATCTTGAGTAGCAACAATCAGGGACGTTCTTCAAGTTAGCCCAAACCGGTAAGGTAGAGATTTCAGGGATTTTAAAAGAGCCTTCTGGAGTCCATGGCAGGACAAAAAGTAAACAATCATCAATATGCCACACTCCTCTCTGAATGATCCAATGACGAGTAGGCTGGTGCGGGATATGAAACATGAAAGAGGAGTCTCTAAGCTTCTTGCAACTGATTTTACAGTTTCTTCCCCAAATTCTATTGACGACGGCATGTATCAAACCTCTCGGGGGTAAAGAGCACTTGTGGAATTTCCCAATGATATATTCATCTTTATTTTCAGGACCTAGCCTAAGCACTTTCGAAGGAATAGACACCTCAGGTGTGCCATCCAGACGATAAGTTGGAGTGGCTGCTCGATAAAGATTCCGTGACTGAGGACTTAGTCTCGCAGCCCATGGAAAACAGAGACTCCCATCCGCTTTCAGTTCTGGTGGTGGAAGCTTCTCAACCAGAGGTTGGAAACTACGAGTAGGATAATTACTTTTCGGTTGCTTGTTTAGTATCCCATCATTTAAAGTAGGCCAAAGAGCAGCTAACTGATTCCCAACAACCACTGGATCATAATCTTTAGGAGTACATGGTTCCGGAGGAGTGGCTGGAGATTTGAATAACAGCGGCTTTGCCCAAGAACCCAATGAAGGGACAAATTTTTCTGAAGTTTGAGGAAGACTGTCCGGTGAGATGATTGGCGATACATTAACCTCAGAAATTGATGTATGCGTCTCCTTTGGAGGGGGAAGAACCGTGGAGGCAGAAGGCAAAACATTTGTGACCACAAGACTTGATTTGTTGTTACACATGTTTGGGTCCGATGGTGAGACGCTACTGATAGAATCAAGAACATTACCGCCAGCTTGAGTGAGAGAGTCGAGTGTCTTTTCCAAACTCAAGGGAACATCGACGGTTCTAAGCAAGAGGTCAGTGGGTTCAGAGGCAATGGGAAGGGCAGTATTTGGAAGAGGATAAGGGGTGGTTGATTCAGTTGCAAGGTGAGTGGTAGAAGAAGTAGGATCAACATGAAGTTCAGTGGTTGAAGAAACAAGAGCCGAGGTAGTTACAGCAGCATGAGGATTGGTGGTGGTTACAACAGCAGGAGGATCGGTGGTGGCTACTACAACAGGAGGGTTGGCGGTTGCAGCAGGAGGATCGGCGGTTGCATCAGCATGAGTATCGGTGGTGGTTACAACAGCAGGAGGATCGGTGGTGGTTACATGAGAAGCTTATGCTTCTATCGTCGGTGACGGTGCTAAAACAGGGGATGTGCGGTTTGAACTTGATGACCATCGTCCAAGATATGGCCATCGAGGGTCCGGAGGAGGAGTATGTTGGAGCTCAGAACCGTCACCTGTGACGGCACCAGAGGCATTGGACCTAGTTTGAGCGCTTTGCAAATTCTCCATTGGAGTAGAAGCTTTAATCCCAGATTCCATAGAGAGAAACAAGAGAGGAGAAGGAGGAGAAGAGTGGGTAGGACGCCGGTGGATGGCTATCGGCAGCGAGACACACACATCCGCCGAATTTCAGTCAGATTTGAAGGTAGGGTTGTCGCCTTTCTGTTCGCAAAGTTTGGGGGCACGTACGTTACACTCACTGATATGTATATAAAAAAATATGTATGTTATCGCATAGTTAAGAAAAAATATTACACGTATAAATGAATTGGGTCCAAAATTGTTTGCATTACATTCTGGGAATTTGGAAACTATGAATAATTGATTCGTGAGAATTACATTCTATATTGTTTGCATTTGTGGATTGAATTTGGCATCAATGATATTCAAGACTTTTATTCTCTATTAGATGCAGGGAAAATGATCAGCTTTCCAAATACGGAGACACGAAAACAGCTCGGACCGTAATGTTAGCTGAAGTAAATAAACTAATCGAAGAAAATCCTCTTTTTCTTGACAAATTGACGTTCTCTACATTAAGGTCTTCGAGACTGCGGACGCTCATTAATCAAAGGTATGTTTCTTAATTTTTCTTCCTCGTGACAATTGAATACGTTGCTTGATTCATTGTGAACATGTTTGATTTTTCTTAAAGAAGAACCTGGTGTAGTAAGCAGAGCCGGCCCTGAGATTTTGGAGGCCTGTAACAATGTCTTATGTAAAATTTTTTTTTATCTATTTAGGGGTCTAAAATATATTTTTGGGGGCTTATGTCTATGCAATTTTTTTCCAAAAATTTTGGGGACCTGTTGCAAATGTTTCATAAGGCATTGCCTAGGACCGGCTCTGGTAGTAAGTTACGATTAATGGGTGTCCTTATACCCCTCGAACAATCATCACTGGAAAAGGAAGCTAAGGATAACACGGTTTTTGTTGGTATTTGCCTATTTCGTACTGGTAATCATGCATTCTTTTGAGAAATGTGTTCATATGGAATCTCTTTAGTATTAGCGAGGCTGTTAAAACTTAAAATGTGTTCCTGTGTGTTTGATTTCGTTCGAATTCTGACCTAGTCTATATATTACAAACTTTCGTCTTATTCATCTAATAAGGAGAATTTTAAGGGCTAATAGCATCCGCAACGGTGGGACTTTCGTTTGGAGTCTTTAGAATTTTTTTTCGATTTTTTAATTTAAAAAAAAAAGAAAAAAAATTCAACTAATCACAGACTACTATGCGTCGTAAGGACCCGTAAATAGTGCAACGATTCGCTAAGAAACAATTCTTATTTAAAGATTTTAAAGATGAAATGATCCTTAATTTTTAATAGAATCTACTAGTTATTTAATTATTTTTTTCTTAAGAATTACTTTTTAAAGATCACCGCTGCGGGTGCTAAGTAACAATTTATATTATCATGGTTGCTGCATTGTGTGTCAAACGCGTGGGAATTTGATATGTTCGAATTATATATGAGACAAAATGTCGTTCTCGTTTGACAAGACCTGACAGGTGTATCTAAGCTGGATATGCCTACTATAGCTCTGCAGCCTATATACACAAGCTGAGTAATTGCGCTTTTGCATCTCTCTCCAAGTACCTAATTATCTTTTGTTTTGCATGAACTCCTAATTGACCTCTCTTTCGTGTATTTCCAGCCAAATTTTTTTTTTGAAACTTATTTCCAGCCAAATTGGCCATTTTAAAACCCTATAACATTAATAAAATTCACAAGAGTTATAGAAACATAATTTTAGTGAACTACCTAACATATATCATCACTTCAGAAAGTGGTTTCGTACGTATTTGAATTGAAACTTCGGACCACTTGCATGTGCTATAACACGATCCTACTGATTTGTTTCGATAACTATACAATTCGTAATCTCTGGCATCGGCGGAGGTAGAGAGGAGGGAAGGTGGGCAGTTGCCCAATTGTTGAAATATTTTTTTTCATTGCTTTTTGGAAAAATTTATGATTACGTGTTGAGATCTATTTAAATGCCATCCATGATTTTGAGCTCAAATTGTATGTTGCCCCCGGTGAACTTTTCGTCTGGTTCCGCCAGTGATCTCTGGCACATGCTATTCTTCAGTTTTTTATCAATCTCTAATCATACTTGTGGTAAATGTTGCATAGGCTTGTTAGTGTTTCGTTATCACCACTATTCACGTTAGCGATTGTTTAGATATAATGGCCACGAAGTGTCTGATACTGATATAGTTATCAAATACATTAACAGTAGTTTCCATGAAATCTCTCATCACTAAATACTCAAAATAACTGAAAATTATAAAAAGAATAAAAAAAATTGCTGTCCGATAAATTTTCATGTATGTTTAGATACTTATTTTACAAGCATCATTCACATATTTATTTTTAATTGCTTCTAAGATATTATTGCTTGTATAAACTCTGCGACCTTTCAAAAGTGATTGGCCAATTAATAGAAACTTATTAATCTAAATATTATTTCATTTATTATATTCTTGATTTTATATCCATTTCCTTTTATTAAAATATACCAAAACAATTTATATATTTTCCGTAAAACAAAAACCTGTAAAACGAAATCCCATGATTTTGATATAATTATACAATTATATAATAACTATAATATAGTCCTCATATAAAATATAAATGTTTATATGACATTTATATAAGGGAAATTGGAATTCATATACATAGCAAAACCAAAAATCAAGTTTATAACCATAATAACCTTTTGGTTATGATATTCTTTGTATAATATGTATAATGATTAATGACAAAACTACCATTTATTCTTGTTCATTCCCATTCTTGTTCTTATTCTTGTGAAAATTTTTTTCTCATTATATTGATCTCTGTTCTCTTTTTTTTCCAATGAATATTTACAAGTTTTATAAAACTCAGTGAGTACTTTACACGACATATAATTATCGTATCCAACAAGTGATTGTCTGATCTTTTCTTCATATATTTGTTTGAGTCTACAATTTTGTTACTTTCCAATGTATGTGGATTAAGAAACACAGAATCTGCAGAACTATGGGAGAAATAAACAATATGCATTGTGTTGTACTATTATGTTTGATAAACATAGAATATAAATTCTTTCTTAATGTTACAAGAAAATATGAATTTGATAATGTGTATTTTTAGTAGATGGTGCTTTAACATGAAATTTTCGGTGTGATTCCTTACAACAAGTGTATCTCATATATGATACATAGCAATCACATTGTAAAAATGCAACCATCAATGAAGAATACACACAAATTTTTGCAACAATTCTTGTAAATACTATACTATTCTATTTTTTCTAAATATAGTGTAGTCCTGCTCATCTTCCTCCCCCTCTCCCTCTCCCTCCCCCTCCTCCTCCTATCCATCCTCCTCCTCTTCCTCCCCCTCCCCTACCTTTCCTTCTCCTCCTCCTTTTTCTTTATCGCAGTGAGCCATCACTATCACTCTTTCTTTAACTTATAAACGGTTTACATTGTGATGTTTCTATGTATCAAGTTCTCTATCCTTTGAAACTGATAAAATCATTTGTGTGACTATACTGTATGATGTGTAGAATAGCATGACAAATTTAGTTTTGGCATTTCAACATCACGCGTACGCGGCAGGAAGGAGAGTTTGGTCATGTTTGTGCGTAAATTGTCTCATCCAACCTGAATTACTGTAATATGGCTATATTCTTCATTTTTTTGTATGAATATTCAGCAAATTCACCCTTTATATAACATATGCTTAGACATGTTTTTTTTGTCGACTTTATGTTTCATTAACATGCCAGAAGGCATTGTTTATTCTATGGTCATCAGGTTTTACAGCATTAAAAGTCCAACGGATAAATTAAATTTTGTGAACTAATGGCCCACATACAAGAATCTCGAGAAGCTTCAAGTGCCACGTCCTCAACACGTGTAAAACAAGCATCAAATGGGCGGCCCAATCACTGCCCGAGAACTCCATCGTCGGAAAGCCCTCTTCACCGCATCTCGAACTTCTCTATCCACCGTAGAATCTCCATGGAAATTGAATCAGAGCAACGACGACAAACTCACCCTTTATGTAGAGGATGGATTTGACCATCCCACAAGGCCCGAGGAATAGAAAGGCCTGGCCCGGATTAAGTAGAGCGACGGCTCGATCGGTCGGCTCAAGAGTCAGGTCTCTCGGCTTGACTCTTGAGTACTTTTAGTCAATCATCATCGACTGAAGTACATTCGGCTCAGCGGCTGCTCGGACGCCTACGGGCTTCTCGGCCCAGCAGAGGAGGCCCACCAAGATGGCGTAAATTAGGTCAAGGACGAGGCATCATGACGTCTATATAAGGGAAAGGGGAGACAACGAGAGGAGGATCCGAAATCACTGACTAACACTTGGCGGCTAGATTAGGGTTTTCACCTTTGCTTCATCTCGCCGTTAGTTGTACTTTTTCGGTAGCTCATCGAGCCACCGGCTTCCTTTCTGTCGCACTCTCTTCGTTTCCCTTGTAACCGACTGAACGTTTTCTCCGACCATAAATAAGACGTCTTTGTTAAAACCCATATCTTCTTTATTACCGTTTTCCGATCAAACAGTTGGCGCCCACCGTGGGGCAACTAGCAAAGTAACGTCAGAACTATGGTCGTTAACAACGACAGTTCTTCGTCAGGCGAGGAGCGCGAAGCTTTTGAGGTGACACCGGCTCCAGAGGCGACACCTACGCCTACACCAGTAACTCCACTTCCCCATCCTGCGTCTATGGAAACTATCCTGGCACGCCTCACCCTACAAGAAGCGGCGCAGAAGGCGGCAGTTGACCAAATCACGGCGATAGCAAAGATCCTTGCTCCTCTCGCCGCAAACGCCGAAGCTTCAACGGCGCAGTATCGTCGACACCTGTTCGTCACAGAACGAACCACCGACGTAGCACCTACGCGGGATAACGATAACCAAAGCGCCGGTAACGACATCAACGCGCACACCGCAAGCGAACTAGCCGCGTTGAAATAGTCGGTCCTCGACATCAATTCGAAGATCCACCAGGTGACGACGTCCGCGCCCCAAATCGAGCATGTACTCGCGGAATCTCTTCGTACACCCTTCACGCAAAAGGTTACCAGTGTGCAGCTACAGAAGATGGAGAAACTCCGTCTTCCAACCTTCAAAGGTCTCTCTGACCCTTCTACTCACGTCACGTCTTTCAACAAAGCGATGCGACGCGCAAACCTGACCAACGAAGACAAAGACGCCGGCTTTTGCCAACTCTTCGTCGAAACCCTAGAAGGACCGGCCCTTACTTGGTTCACCGGCCTCAGAGAAAACTCCGTCGACTGTTTCCACGACCTCTCAACGGCTTTCCTTAAGAACTATATCATGTTCACCAACCAGGAAGCGACCGTGTCAGATTTGTGGAACCTCACTCACGCCAGCGACCAAAGTCTCCGCGACTTCATGGAGAAATTCAAAGCTATTGTCTCGAAGATTGATATTCCCGATCATATCGCCGTCGAATCTTTGATGAACACCTTGCACGTCGACTCCACATTCTGCCAGTATCTCTACCGATATCCGACAAAATCTGTCTCCGACGCCATCGCTCGCTCGCACAACTTTATCCGCATGGAAGAAGACACCAGGGCAAAGTTCGCAAAAGAAGCAGCAGCGAAACAGCGACCCTCCCGAACAAACGACACCCGCCCCGAGCCCCGCCAGCACTCCTCCGGTGGAAATACCACTCAGAAGCGAGGCTACGTTAGCTCGGTCGGTGATGAGGAATCTCCAAAATCAGCAGCCATCACGCGAGAGAAAGGCTGGAACCACTGGGATCGAGACTCCGCTCCGAAGCAGTCAACCTCATCCGAACCAGCGAGTTCAAACTCCGAGGAGCCAAAAAAATGGTGCCTCTACCACAAAAGGGATTCCCATGACACGAAGGAATGCAAGGTCCTCATCGGGCAGTTTTTCGACGAGGTCACTAATGAAACAATCCAAATGCCCACTTCTCCTACGACACCGAAAAACACCAAAAGCTGGAGTAAGAACAAGTAGAAGAAGGCACAGAAGTCTCAAAAGAACACGGCCCCGAGCGAGGAAAGAGAAAGCCCTGAGCGCACTCCCGTCAACAACGTTGGCCCCGCCAACGATTCGTCAGAAGATGAACACCCGCGTCGCCGGCGACGAGTGGAAGTCATACTCTCTCGCCCTTGCGACTCCTCTGATGACGACGTCCCGACAGTGCAACCAGATCTGCGCGATAAATTGGAGAGCAAGGATAAGCAGTCTCTCGCTCCCTCGAAAACAGATAAAGACATGTGCATTCTATTGAAGCGAAAAAGCGCCACAAACGAAAGCACAGGAACCGCCGACCTCCGTGCGACCATCTCCAAATGCAACACTCGGAGAGTCGGTCAAACTGGCGACCTTCGCGACCAGCTCAATTCGAAGGCCGAAGACCTACGAATCCAACTCAACCGTTCGAAAGGGTCCGATCTGCGACGACGTCTCGAATCAAAAAAGAAACAGCCCGCAGAAACTCCTATATTCGAGAACACAACTGACGATTTGAGGAAGCAACTCGAATCAATGCGAGCTACCCGAGCCCCGCACATTAGTGTCATAATGGGCGGATCACCACCTTGCGGTGACTCGGTTCGAGCCGTCAAAGATTACAAACGTCAAGCAACCACCTCTCAGAAGTGGCCTTCTCCAGTCGAAAATGATCACCAGATCACTTTTTCGGCACTAGACACCAAGGGCGTCCACATGCCACATAACGATCCTCTCCTCGTCGACCTTGACATCGGCGAATGTCTGGTCGCAAAAGTCCTTATTGATACCGGCAGCTCAGTCGATCTCATCTTTCGCGACACACTCGACAAAATGGGAGTTGATTTACGGGATATGAAGCCTTCTTCTCGCACGCTCACCGGCCTCAACGGAGCCTCGGAGCAAATGATCGGGACAATTCGCCTTCCAGGTTACGCAGGTGGTATAACCCGCACCGTCAAGTTCTCCGTCATCCGTGCCAAAGCACCCTATAATGCCATACTCGGAACACCATGGCTGCATTCCATGAAAGTCGTCCCTTCGACTTATCATCAATGCGTCAAATTTCCCGGAAAAGACGGCAAAACTCAGACGATTCGGGGAGATCAACAAGCCGCGAGAGAACTACTGATCGCAACTGTAAAGATGCAGCAACAAGCTTCCCTTGTCAACTCCGTCGGTAAACCACTCAACAAGATATACTCCCAGAAGGAGGAAGTTCGCGATGTCGCAATTGATGAATCCGACCCGACGAAAATCATCCGAGTTGGCGTCTACCTGTCTGACGACGTATGTTCAAGGATCATCTCTTTCGTCAAAGACAACGCCTCGACGTTCGCCTGGAAGACTTCCAACATGAAGGGGATCGACCCCGCAGTTACCTCCCATGAACTGCACGTCGACCCAACGTTCAAACCCATCCGACAGAAGCGACGAAAACTCGGTCCAGAACGATCTAAAGCCGTAAACGAAGAAGTCGACAGGCTCCTCGACGCGGGTTTCATAACCGAAGTCCGATACCCCGAATGGTTGGCTAACCCGGTTGTCGTCAAAAAGAAAAACGGCAAATGGCGCATATGCGTCGACTTCACGGACCTCAACAAGGCGTGCCCAAAGGACAGTTACCCACTCCCTCATATCGATCGTCTCGTCGAATCAACTGCTGGTAACGAACTCCTAACCTTCATGGACGCTTTCTCGGGATACAACCAGATCTTGATGCATCCCGACGATCGCGAGAAGACGGCATTCATCACCGACAGAGGGACCTACTGCTACAAGGTGATGCCCTTCGGGCTAAAGAACGCCGGCGCGACTTATCAGCGACTCGTCAACCGAATGTTCGCTGATCAGCTTGGCAACACCATGGAAGTGTACATCGACGACATGTTAGTCAAATCGCTCAAGGCCGACGATCACCTAAACAACTTACGCGACTGCTTCAAGATCTTGAACGACTACGGGATGAAGCTCAACCCGGCCAAGTGTACCTTCGGTGTCACTTCGGGAGAATTCCTCGGCTACATTGTCACTCAACGAGGAATCGAGGCTAACCCCAAGCAGATCTCGGCGATCCTCGACCTTCCAAGCCCAAAGAACAGCCGCGAAGTACAACGACTAACCGGACGCATAGCAGCTCTCAACAGGTTCATCTCGCGATCAACCGATAAGTGTCTTCCCTTCTACGAGCTACTAAGGGGCAATAAGAGGTTCGTCTGGGACGAAAAGTGCGAGGAGGCGTTCAATCAACTCAAGCACTACCTCACAACCCCCCCCAGTACTATCAAAGCCAGAAGCCGGCGACACATTGTCTCTCTACATAGCCGTCACATCCTCCGCCGTCAGCAGCATGCTCATTCGAGAAGATTGGGGAGAACATAAACCAATCTTTTACACAAGTAAAAGAATGACCGAGCCAGAGACGAGATACCCAACACTCGAAAAGATGGCCTTAGCTGTCGTCACCTCGGCCAGGAAACTGCGACCCTACTTTCAGTCGCACACGATTGAAGTACTGTCCAACCAACCACTCCGAACGGTTATGCAGAATACTAACCAGTCAGGACGGTTGACTAAATGGGCGATGGAGCTGAGCGAACATGACATCGTGTACAAGAATCGCACAGCAGCAAAGTCACAGGTCCTTGCCGACTTCTTGATCGAGTTAACACCATAGCTGGAGCAAGACTTCATCCTACCAATTTTAAACTGGAGTGCAACTGCAATCACCAACAGGAGAACTCATCCGACAGTCATTCAACTTTGGTTTTGCGGCGTCAAACAACGAAGCTGAGTACGAATCCCTCATCGCAGGGCTCCATCTCGCCAAGGCAAGGAAAGCCAAAAGAATCAGCGCTTACTGCGACTCTCAACTTGTCGTAAGCCAGTACCTCGGCGATTACGACGTCCGCAACTAAAGGATAGACGCCTACCTCAAACTCGTCCAAGACCTCACGCGAGACTTCGAGTTCTTCGAACTCACAAAGGTTCCTCGCGGAGAAAATGTCTGTGCCGACGCCCTCGCTGCTCTAGGAAGCAAGCTACACGATCAAGTCAAGAGGACAATCCCAATCCATAAAATCGAGAAACCGAGCATCGATACGAAGGCGGAACAGACTGCGATCGCAGCAGCGATTAGCGAAGCGATGGACATCGACGAAGCAGAACCTCCTTCGCAGGATGATCAGCCAACAGATTGGCGCAAGGAACTCATCGATTACCTCGCTGAAGGTTTATTGCCCACCGAGAAATGAGACGCACGGCGACTGAAGCGACGTAGCGCACACTACGTTGTCATGGACGGGGAACTACACCGATGGATCACGACGAAGGTGCTACTCAAATGTATCTCCGGCGAAGAAACGAGACTAGTCATGGCCGAAACACGTGAAGGAGCAATAGGCAATCACTCGGGCGGACGAGCTCTCGCATTAAAAGTAAAGAATCTCAGATTCTACTGGCCAACCATGAACGCCGACTGCGAGACATACGTGCGCAAGTGCGACAAATGCCAGCGTCATGCTTCCACCATACACAGCCCAACGGAGTTTCTTCATACCCTAACTGCTCCATACCCATTCATGCGATGGGGAATGGACATCATCGGTCCGATGCCGGCATCTCGCCAAAAGAAGTTCATCCTGGTCTTCACAAATTACTTCACCAAATGGGTTGAAGCCGAAGCCTACGCCAGCATCACCGACAAGGAGGTGCAAAACTTCGTTTGGAAGAACATAATCTACCGACATGGGCTCCCATACGAGATCATTACAGACAATGGTTCACAATTCATCTCGCATCATTTCAAGGGATTCTGCGACAGATGGCGAATTCGACTCAACATGTCGACCCCGAGAAACCCGCAAAGTAACGGCCAAGCCGAGTCGACGAACAAGACCATCATCGACGATCTGAAGAAACGACTCGACTTAAAGAAAGGTTGTTGGGCAGATGAACTAGACGGTGTCCTGTGGTCCCACAGAACAACTCCTCGCAAAGCGACGAAGGCTACCCCTTTCTCGATGGCCTACGGCGTCGAGGCAATGGCTCCCGCAGAAGTGAATGTGACGAGCTTGCGCCGATCGCGAATGCCACAAAACGTCGAACTCAACCGTGACATGCTGCTCGACGCACTCGACGACATCGAGGAAAAGCGCAACCAAGCACTACTCCGTATCCAGAATTACCAGCATCAAATCGAGAGCTACTACAACAAAAAGGTCAAATCGCGTCCCCTCGAAATGGGCAATCTTGTCTTAAGAAAGGTCTTCGAAAACACTAAGGAATGGAAAGCCGGCAAGCTTGGAGCCAACTGGGAAGGACCATACAAGATAGTCGAAGTCATCAAACCAGGAGTATACCGCCTCGAGACTTCAACAGGCGAAGCAATACCGAGAGCTTGGAACTCGAAACATCTCCGCCTCTTCCATCCTTAGTCAAGACGAACGCCTTATCGAGTAAATGCGCCACTAAGGCCACTTTTACTCGCCTCTCGCTCAAAAAAAAAAGGCGAAAGAACGACCAACGGTCACGTTCTCTCGCTCAAAAAAAAAAATCGAGTAAATGCGCCTCAAAAGCCAATTTTACTCGCAATCTAAGAACTACGAATGGCTTGATTCCCACAAAGGGATACGTAGGCAGCCCAAAAGAAAAAGGGGTCCAGCCGAAAAAAAAAAAAAAACAAACCTCCTCCCCGAGGAATCGATCTCCGAAGCAGACGATCACTTAAGCGATGCCGACACGAGCATGCCCCGGCTTCTCGAACAAGCGTATCGGTACTCGCATCCCACGTTGGATATGTCCTGATCAGACACATATTCACGGGAGTCGACTGTGTTGCGATTTAAACCAACACGGCCGAGACAATGACTCCAACTCACCCTGTAATTTACTAAGTAAGGTTTGGCCCACCGAACGCTTAAAAATTACGCTAGGGTCGATTTGGAACCGTCAACGTCGAGAACTTATAATTAAACTCAAATGACGAACAATCGCGAGTCAAAGAAATCGACCGAGACAAAGTCATAACGAGCTTAACACTACAACGATTCGATATCTCGAATAACGTTTATACTAAACAAACAGTCACTTCAAATCTTGAGAAATCATGCATTTGATAGACAAGTACAATAAAAGATAAACTGTTAATATGATTCGAAGAGTTGAAAATAACAGAGGAAAAACAAAGTAGAAGCTTCGAAAGGCAAAAGTCTAAAAGGCAACAACACAAGTCCTCCGGGACTCAAAAGAAAACAACAAACAAAGAAAACTAAGCTTCCCGATCACTCTCGCGATCATTAAGGGCGGAAAGCTCTGAAGCCCTGACGCTCGATTCGCGGGCAATCTGGAGGCGGCGAATCGCGACCCTCGACTGAAGTGTGCGAAAGCACGAGGACAGGAACGTTATCTCCATCGACTCGAGCTCCTCGACCAGGCACTCCTTCCTCAAGAACAGTCGAAGGGTTTTCAATAGGAAGCGTCGGGTCCTCGCGCCTTTCTCTGACCGGATGAGTAGACGAGACATGCAGATTCACCGCGGTCTCTGGGTCAATTAAGCCAGCGTTGGAACCAGCCAGAATCCGAGCATCCACGAACTGAGACTCCAACGCGAGGGGAGAGAGTCTAAAATCGCTTTCGGGGATCTCGCTAACCTTCAGCTTCTGAGCCTCTTGTTCGTACTTTCTCTCGTACTCGACGAACATATCAATAGAGGCTTGCGGTATGTCGTTCCCGGCTCCTTTCAAGGCCTCGAGGCACTTCCTAGTCCCAAAGGCTTGGCTGTAGAGTAACCGAGCCTCGTCGTAAGGACCCCGACGCTCCTCTCGAGAACGAATCTTGGCAAAGCAACGATTAGCCTTGGCGGTCATTTCCGCCTCAACTCTCCCCCTTTCTCTCGTCACCTCCAAGATTCTGGAGTCCCTCAGACGTTTCATCTCTCGCTCGTGCGTGGCAGCGAGCGAAGCCCTCTCGCTCTCGAGATCAACATTCTTCTGTTCAAGCTCGCGGATGATTCTTCGAGATGATTCCAGCGCGGCTTTAAACTCATCGCGTCGAGCAACGGTGCGGGTCATCATCCCGTTGAGCTTCTGCTGATTGGCCCTTGACTCGTTCAGTTGACGAGCATAAACCTCTTCCTTCTCAGCAAACTCTTTCTTGGCCAGCTCGAGCTCGTCCAAGGCTCCTTTAAGGGTCGTGTCGTATTTATCAATCACGACATTCATCGTGCTATCACCCTGAACACGTGACACAATGGAAATCGTGAGAAGTTAGGAGTCAAGGAATTTAAAAAAAGGAGGACCAAGCCGTTTACCAGCAGTTTGGCCCTCGCAGCTTCTTCGTATTCACCCCCGAAGATAATGTCTTTCACAGCAGGAAGAGGTTTCGCCCTCCCTCTTAATAGACAGAGAAACTCTCCACATTTCTCTGGAACGTACACTAAGGGAGCCGGTCCCTCGTAATGGAAGTCGACCTTGTCGGGAAAGCTGAATCCGGGTGCCCTCCTTAGGATAGCGGCGCCGCGGGAAGAAGTACCGGCCTGGACGGCCCCTCCCCCGACGGGAACTGGAGTTCTCTCGCGAGAAGACGTCAGAACAGGAGACCGCCTCTCATCATCGTCTTCGTCATTTCCCCTCCTTATCCGGAATGGTGACCCTTCGCTATCTTCCTCGGAATCACCCGAGCGGGCGGCATTAAGAGAAGTCTCGCGTTCCTCTCCTTCACTTACTCCCTCCTCGTCATTCCGTCCCTCCGAGGCTTCAGCCTCAGAAGCCCCCTCTTTGGGCTGAAGTTCTTCTTCTCGAGCATCCTCCTCCTCTTGCTCGATCGGCTCGTCAGCATTCTCCAACTGCTCGCCGGCGGACTTCTTCTTTGTCCTTCTCTTCTTTTTCTTCTTCTGGGGTTCACCGGAAGGAGGGACGTCACTCGTCTCCTCAGTACTCCTCTCGACTCCCGAGCCATCGCCTCTTTTCCTTTTCTTGACCTTCCCCGCACTTCTGGCATCGGAAGGGAAAACCTCGTCAGCACGAGGAACCGCCATCGAGGGTCCTTCCCCGCTAGTCAGCCCCAGCTGGGCCGCTATTATTGCGCTCAGATCAGGAAGAGTACCCATCCTCTTTGCCTCGGTAACTTGTTTTTGGATGTCTCTCGGGAAGATGTCTAGTCGCTTAGCGCGAATGGGAAGAACGGTCGGAAGATCGGATCTCCACTCTCCTGAAAACATAAGGCAGAAGGGTCAGGACGCGACAAATAAAACTTGCGACTAAAAGAGCACAGTCTAGAGCTTCGAGAGAACGTACTTCGAGCGATTCGATCTTTAAGCTCACGGATCTTCTCGACGGAGATCTCGTGAAGAAGTATCCGGAGGCGATTCATCGCGCGGCGATGATGGACACGGCGAATCTATCTCGTTCTCAGCGACTTCTGGTTGCGGATGCTACGAGACTCGCGAGAGAAGGAAGCCAGAACGTCGTTGCGAGGGATGCAATGGAATGTTCGAGAGACGGGCAGAGCGGGGCGATGCCTGTTGACTCGGTCACCCTGAGAGCTCGATCTGCGGAGGGCGGTCCCTCGGAGGACGATGATTCTGAGGCCGAGTTCTTCCCGACTACCTTTTACCCCGACGGAATTTTCGAAGAGCTTCCTCAACTCCATCCCGACTTATTGCGTTTTGCCTTCTTGACCGGTCAGGACTGGGAGGGCGTAGAGAAGACGAAGTCGACTCCTGGAAGTGTGAAGAGGGTTCTTCAGGCTGCGGGTGCCATAGGCGTGACCTTCCTTGTGCCTACGGAAGCGCAGAGACCCTGGTCTCCTCCGATGGGGTACCAGACGGTGTACGAATCCTATTTTCAGGAAGACACTCGTTGCTGGTTCCCCATCCCGCGACTGATCACAGCATATGCCAGACATCGAGATCTCGCGATCAGTCAGCTGCTGAATGGCTCGCTGCGACTAGCGGTCACTTTGTCGGTTTTGGCGGAGCAGATCGATATGACGATGAGCGTTAGGTCGTTCGAGGAGATGACCTCGATAACCGATATGAAGGATGGCACCTACTCGGTGAAGATGCGACCGAACTGCAATGTGTGTGCCGGTCATCCGAATAAGACGCAGAACTGGCAGCGCTCCTACTTCTTCCTTAAGTCCGACAGCTCGGCCTTCGAGGAGCCTCCCCAAGATGATTATCGAGTTCTTTGGAACCGTTCTTGCGGTAGAATATTCTGTCGCGAACCGTAAGCGATTTGTCGATTCTAACCAACCATTTTTTTTGCTTTGTATGCAGTCGGCCATCCTACCTCCCCAGTTTATACCGAAGATTTCCTCCTGGTCTTGACGGGTGGTCCGTTAGGGGATGGTTGATCGTCGAGCTCGCCGTTGGGTCGTCGTCAAGATTTTGGGTTGTTCTCTAAGCTCTGCTTCATGTTATGATTGCGCCGATGCGAGAAGGATTATCCCCTTGAAGGTCGGTTGCATTGCATGGAAGGTCTATGTTGGGCTTCTCTATTCCTTCTATTGGCATTACTCTTCTTATTGTCGGATTGGAAGTCAAAGCTAGCGCGGCTAGAGCGTCGGCCGACGTGTTATCTCCTCTTGCGATTTTTGTGAGCTCAAATTTGTCGAATTGATGTGCGATCTCTCGAAGAATTGCAAGATATGCTCTCATTCTTTCGTTTTTTGCCTCATAGTCTCCATGGAATTGGCTTGTGACTAACTGCGAGTCACTGAAGGCGCTAATTTCCCGGGCGCCGACGTTTCGTGCGAGTCATAAACCGACAATCAGAGATTCGTATTCGGCTTCGTTGTTTGATGCGCTGAACCCTAGGCGAAATGATTGTTCAATCATTTCTCCTGTCGGGGATTCGAGTTGTATTCCGATCCCGGATCCCTGTCTCGACGAGGCCCCATCGACGTGTAATTTCCATGTTTGGGTATTTGATCTCGCGTCTTCCTTAGGGACGAGTTCGATGACGAAATCAGCTAGTACCTATGCTTTCGAGCTCGTTCGTGGTTTGTACTCGATGTCGTATTCGCTGAGCTCGATTACCCACTTTGCCAACCTTCCGAACTGGCTTGGACTGTGGAGTACCGTCCGTAAGGGTTGCGATGTTATGACTTTGATCGAATGCGACTGGAAGTAGGGTCTCAATTTTTGAGCCGCGGTTACCACTGCTACCGCTAGGTTTTCCATTACGGGGTATCTAGTTTCGGCATCGACCAATGATATAGTTACATAGTATATCGGTTTTTGTTCTCCTCTTTCTTTGCGAATTAGCACTCCGCTTACTGCATGTTCGGAAGTCGCGATGTATAAAAAGAGGGTCTCTCGTGTGATCGGTTTTAATAGTACGGGCAGCTTGCTGATATATGCCTTAAGCTCTTTTAGGGCGGAGTCGCATTCGGCGTTCAATCGAACTTCTTATTTCCTTTCAATAGCTTGTAGAAAGGAAGGCACTTGTCGGTTGACCTGGAGATGAAACGGTTTAATGCAGCTATTTTGCCGGTGAGGCGCTGCACCTCCCGGATTGATCTCGGAGGCAGGGTATCGATGAGCGCTGCGAACTGTTTCAGGTTGGCTTCAATTTCCCTTTCAGTCACGAGGTATCCGAGGAACTCTCCGGAGGCTACTCCGAAAGTACATTTTGTAGGTTCAGTTTCATTCTGAACTTGTTGAAAATGTTAAAGCACTCCTGGACCTAGAGAACGTGGTCGCTGGCTCTTGATGATTTCACTAGCATGTCGCTTATGTAAAAATCAATCGTTTTTTTGAGTTTCGTTATTGACTAATCTTTGGTAAGTCGCTCCGGCGTTTTTTAATCCGAATGGCATCACCTTGTAGCAATACGTGCCCCGCTCGGTGATAAAACTCATTTTTTCTTGGTCGTCGGGGTTCATAAGGATCTTATTATAGCCGGAAAATGCATCCATGAAGGAAAGTAGTTCGTGTCCAGCCATGGCTTCTACCAGTCGGTCGATGTGTGGTAACGGGAAGCTATCTTTTGGGCATGCTTTGTTGAGATCGGTGAAATCGATGCACACTCTCCACTTTCCATTTTTCTTCTTTACTACGACTGGATTTGCGAGCCAATCAGGGTATTGGACTTCGTGAATGGAACCGATTTTTAGGAGCTTGTCTACTTCGTCATTTACAGCCTTGGCTCGTTCGGGTCCCAGCTTTCTTCGTTTCTGCTTGACATGCTTAAACGTATGGCCGACGTTTAGGTCATGGGAGGTGATACTGATGTCGATTCCGGGCATGTCTGCTACGGACCATGCGAAAGTTTTGATATTTTGCTTGAGGAAAGAGAAAAGGTCACGCCTGACTTCAAAAGGGAGATCGTTTCCGATGTTGACGCATTTTTCTGGGGAGCTTTCGTCTAGAGAAACGACAATCAATAGGTCTCTGGCGGGGTCTTTTACCGTGAGATCACGGACGAGTGAGACGTTCTCTCCTCGCAGAGGCATCCTTCAGAATCCGGTCATCTAGCAGGCTCGTGGCTGTTTCTAGTTCCCGCGTATGGTTTTTTCGCCGGTTGGAGATAAAACCTTCAAGCATTGGTGATAAACCGAAGGGACCGCCTTCATCCGGTGTAACCAGGGACGTCCTACGATGGCGTCGAAGGGCATGAAATGATCAACTACGGTAAACCGGGTCTCCAGTTCGACGTCGTAAGTTTTGGTGTTTAGTGGCAAGATCCCGAGTGATCGGACCGACTTTCCTTCGAAACTATTGAGGGAAGTCGTTTCGTGATCGATTACTGGGTCGGTTGGCTAATCGATCGCAATGTCTTTTGTGGATCGACATTGACGGTGCTTTTGGTGTCGACGAGAATTTTCATAAAGATGGTGCCCGTAAGCTCCAACGTGATGACTAGGGCGTCGTCGTGGGGCATGTCGAGCTTTGCGACTTCGTGTTCGTGGAAAGTTATAGTTTTGATTTCCCATGTTATTTCTTCGGAGGGTGCGATGCCCGGCACGTTAGTTGCTTGTTGCTAGGTATCAGATTGTTTGTCGCTGGAGGGACGATCTCGTCCTCAAAGAGAGATGCTTTGATCCTTCGTGTTGTGGACGATTTTCGACGACTTTGGTTTTCCCAATCCGGAGAGGTCGAGATTGGTCGATTCGATGCAACCGGGTCGTGTGTGACTTGGATCCATAGTCGCGCTTAGGAAACTTAGACCGGTTTCTTAGCAAAGAGGTTTTTCGTTTATCTTCCCCACAGTCGGCGCCAAATGTAGATCCTAAAATCTACACTAAGAATTTGATAGTGATCGGGAGTTTAATCTAGGTAAGATAAATGATGTAGGCAACGATATCTTTAGAACACAACGATCTAATCAGTTTCCAGAAGGCAAAAATGGACTTTTATTGATGAGTAAGATCAAATACAATGGGTTAAACAAGATCGAATGTTACAAATGAGATCGCTAAGAGAAAGGATCTGAAGATGGATGAAAACAAGGTCGAAGTGTGGGTGTAACTCTCTCTAGGGTTTTCAACGTGTCCTTCTTCATGTGCCTCGATCTCCCTTTGTAGTGAATTGAGTTCGGAGTCTCCGCAACCGTTCTGCGATCTTCGACCTCCCGAATCGGTCTCTTCTTGCTCGTACTGGGCCTCTTAACGTCGCACGGCCCAAACTGGCTTCGGCCCGTTTGGCATATGGACTAGAATTGGGTCCAACAACGTTGACACACCGAGCAAGCTGCCACATACCGCCTGATATCATTCATCGTCCCCGTCCAGAAGAACAGCTCACTTACTCTCTTATGCGTTCGTTGCACACCTCTGTGACCCCCCATGCGACCATCATGCAACTCCCGTAATATAACCCCAATCAACTTCGACTCCTTAGGAATAACTAACTTATCCCGACGCAGCAACCTTCCCCGAAGAACAAAGTAATCAGGGTGGCTCGACGGGTCTGCTGCTAGCTCACCCATGATCTTCTTCAACGTCTCATCTTGCGCTAACTCCTTCTCAATGTCTTGGAACTGAACTGCGGTAGGTACCGACATTGCCAGAAGTTCTACGGGTCCCTCCTTCCTAGACAATGCATCTACTGCCTTATTCTCAATCCCCGGTTTGTAGTGAATGTCATCAAACCCTAAGAGCTTAGATAACCACCGTTGGTACTCCATGTTGATCTCCCTCTGTTCTAGCAGAAACTTCAAGCTCTTTTGGTCAGTGCGCACAATAAACTTCCTTCCCAAGAGATAGTGCCGACATTTTTGTATTGCTAACACAATAGCCATCAATTACCTCTCATAAACAGACTTCATTTGCTAACGTTCGGACAACACTTGGCTAAAATAGGCTATCGGCCTTTGTCTCTGCATCAAGACAGCCCCCAGCCCCTTGCTTGATGCGTCAGACTCTACCACAAACTGCTCCCCAAAGTCTGGAAGAGCTAAGACTTGCACAGATGTCATCACTCGTTTGAGCTTGACAAAAGCGTCTTCAGCTTCTTCACTCCACATGAACTTATCTTTCTTCAAGAGGTCTGTCAACAGTCGTGCAATCACCCCGTATCCTTGGACAAAGCGCCGGTAATATCCTGTGAGCCCAAGGAAGCCTTTCAATGCTTTGATGTTCCTTGGAATGGGCCACTCAGTCATCGCCACAATCTTTGCCTTGTCAGCCTCTATTCCATTCGCTGAAATCACGTGCCCCAAATACTCAATGCTCGAACAACCAAACTCACACTTCTTCCTGTTGGCATAGAGCTGATGTTGCTGGAGCTTTTCTAGTACCAATCGCAGATGATAGGCGTGCTCCTGAGGGTTCTTGCGAAACATGAGGATATCATCGAAAAAGACCAGCACAAACTGCCTCAAGTACGGTCTAAAGACTTCATTCATGACTGACTGAAATGTGGCCGGTGCGTTAGTTAAGTCAAACGACATCACTAAGAGTTCATAGTGGCCGTCATGAGTGCGGAATGCAGTTTTCGGTACGTCTTCAGCTTTGACTCTTATCTGGTGATACCCTGCCCACAAATCCAGCTTGGAAAACACCTATGCGCCTCGCAACTCATCAAGTAGCTGATCTATCATCGGAATAGGATATCTATCCATGACTGTTGCTTTGTTCAGAGCTCTATAGTCGACACAAAAGTGCCAGCTCCCATCTTTTTTCTTCACCAAAAGTACGGGACTCGAGAATGGACTAATGCTCTCATGTATAATGCATGCCTTCAGCATTGCCATCACCTGTCTCTCGATCTCTTCCTTTTGGGCATGAGGGTAGCGAAATGGTCTCACACTCACCGGATCACTCCCCTGTGTGAGAGTAATAGCATGCTCTCTGTCTCGAGCTTGAGGTAAGCCGTGTGTCTCCTCGAACACCTTCTCATAGTATTGTAACAGCTTCGTAAGGGATTTCAGACCTTTCCTTTCTTCTTTTGTATCAACCGCCAATTCTCGACACTCCACCAAGACGCTCAGCTCCTGCTGCTCCAACACCTTCCGCATTGTTTTTAGAGAGACTTCTGAGCAGCAGATATCAGGTTCACCTTGTAATCTCATCCAATTCCCACTCAACGAAATATTCATCGTCTGCAACTTCCAATTAACTCTCATCTCCCCAAGCGTCTCCAACCATTGGATACCTAAGATGACATCTACATTGTTGAGTTCCAACGGTAAGAAATCCGTGGTAACTGAGTACCCTTGCATCATCAACGTCACGTTCCTACAAACCCCTCCTCCTCGTACTGGTCTGCCCAATCCGGTAATCACCACATAACTCCCGGTCTGCTCTGGAACAAGACCCAACTTCACTATCAGGCGTTCATCAATGAAATTGTGTGTTGTTCTATCGATGAGGATTAGAGCTTGAACGTCTCCCACCGCACCACACAGTTTAGTGGTGTGCGGTGATGAAATTCCCACCGCCGATCTGGCCGAAAAGGCCGCACACTCTGCGAACTCCGGTGTTTTCTCCTCCTTTGTCACTTCACACTCTTCCTCGTCCTTCTCCTCCTCATCTTCGTCCTGGACCACCAATACCATCAGCTCCTTGTTAGGACAGTCTCGCCTCGCGTGAGACTTCCCGCCGCACTGAAAAAAGAGCCCCTCTGCTCGATATCGCGCATACTCGACCGGCGAGAGCCTACGGAACGGCGCTCTTCCCTTGCCCGCATTGTTGGGGTTCTGATTCTGAGCCACCGATCGTTTCTCTGCCTGAGCTGTTTTCTCGGGCCCTTGATATGTTTTGGGCCACGAATTAGGGTTTGATTCAGGCCCATTTCCCCCCATCGGCCCACTCCGTACCAGAGACGTCGGGGACCCCGCCGAGAATCCTCCTCGCGACCCCTTTCCGCTCTGACCCTACGTTGATTGATCAGAATACTCCACACATTCCTCCACCAGCTTGGCGACGCTCATCATCTTCCATAAGTTCCTCGGCTCCATCAGTTTGACCCCGTCTCCAACACCTCATCTGGGATCTCCGGCGCGTTCGTCGCTACTGAAAAGAAATTTCGACAATATTTCCGAACGGTTCCCTCCTGTTTTAGCGTCATCAACCGTTCTCGAGCTGTCATCTCATACGACGTTGAGAATTTCTCAAGCACACGGTACTTCATCTTCTCCCAGCTCACAAATGGATTCCAGTCATGCTCCCACCGGTACCACAACAGAGCCTCGCCGTCAAAGCACATCCTCACCGTAAGGAGCTTTCCTTCCTCCAAAAACTCGCACAACTCAAAATATTGCTCCACACGTAAGACCCAACTCTCCGCGTTTTCACCATCAAAGAGCGGAATCTCGATCTTACGCGTCTTCCAGGTTATCTCGTCATGATTGCGATCCTCACCGAACCTTGTCACCGTCTCTGATCGTAACCCCGACCCCCCGCACGAAAGAGACCGCTTCGATCTTCATCGGTCTCGATCTGCTTGCCAGGACGGTGAACGACCGGAGAGCTTTCTTCCTCTTCCTGACGTCGCAACGATGCTTGAAACAATGCTGCGACCTTACGCATCCGTTTCTCGTCGTCTTCGTTCAATCATTGTTCCAGTCTCTCCAACACACTCATACGATTTCGGATCTCAGTCACCGACTCCTTGAGATCCTCCATCGTACTCTCCAACACTTTGATCTTGCTCATCTCACCTCTCAGGTTCTCCATAGCTGTCTCGACATCAGGTTTCTTCGCTGGCGCCATTGATTCCAGGAAAGAAGGGCTCTGATAGCAAGTTGTTATGGGTTATTTTGAGAAGTAGAGTGTGTATTGATCTGATCAAAATGTTTACAAGACTTGAGAGGATTTTCTCCTAGGGATCTCTCCTTCCTTTTACAACTTTGATTAAACCTCTTGGATGCCCTCTCATAACAACTCTCTCTCCTATAAATAAAAGATGAAAAGCAACGCTGCACACATCACGTGTGCCGTTAGTCGTTAGCCGTTATCTCCAGCACACCAACGACGTTTATTCCTTATTCCTTCATTCTTCATAAAGCAACCAATCAGGAGGCCACAGGTGATACGTCACTCCCCTCCACAGATTCCTTCCGATCCATTCCTCTCCTCTTCCTTCCGTACGTGTATAGTAAAGGAGGTCGCATAGCCTCATAGCTAACGTAATCTAAAGCAGAATTGCAGTCTGATGCAACACTGACGCGGAATGAGTAATTGTTTCTCTGTTCTTAAATGTTATGCTTTTACTTGTCCAAAAAAATGTTATGCTTTACTTTGTATTTCCTTTTTCGTCAAGGTAGATCATAATCTGTTTTAACTATTATATATTTTTACAAACACTTTCTTTATAATGGAAACTAGGTGTTTTGCCCGAACATGCGGGCATAATTATTTTATAGATACTTAGTAATAAATGTACTATTAGTTTAAAGATAAAAAACATTAAATATAAAATATTTTATGAATATTGCTGGGGTCGAAAACGGTTGCGACGAAGTTAACGTCCAAATCCCCGAAGAAGAAAACGAAAAAACCTTCTTCGACGAATACTCTTTCGAAATAGATTCTTCCTTACGAAACCTTTGCGGAGGAAACGCGAGTCATCAGACAAAAGCTCGAAAAGGGTAGCTACGCAGCGACCGAACGCGTGTTCCGCTCGGTCGCTACGTAGCGACCGAGCTCGAGCCAAAGCTCGGTCTCTATGTAGCGAGCGTTTGTCCGCTCGGTCGCTACGTAGCGACCGAGCTCGAGCCGAAGTTCGGTCGCTACGTAGCGACCGAGGTCTTCTGAAACGTCGATACGACATTAGTCCATGCATTCTCGTCTACCCTTTGATGCTATCTCCCGAAGACCGTAGCGAACCCATTTCACGTTCCCCGCCATTCTAAGTTATCGATCAAACTTACCGTAAAAACCGCGGAAAATTTGTTCTTTATCAAAAGAAGCCGTAATAAACGCTTCGAGTCAGAAGACGGCCCAAAAGGACATAAGACATGACTCGGGCCTCGACTTACGATTTTTTAACCAACAGCCCGTGAGCCGCATAGCGGTTTACGCTTGGTTCGCAAGGAAAGATAAATGTCAAGTTTCCGCGGATAAATACGACATTTTGGAAGATAATTACGAAGATCGGGAAAAATGGAATATCTCCATTTTTACGCTATGGCGGCTTAAGGGCAGAAGAAAAGAAAGCGTAAACCGACCTTGGAGCCAGTATATAAGGAGTCCTAGGCGATTTTAGGCAATTTTCCGTTTTTGTTATTCGAGCTGCGACTCAATTAGGTTATTGCCGTCTTAGGGTTTTAGAACTAGGAATCTCGCCGACAGCTCTCGTAGCCCAGGCACTTACCTTGTTGTAAACGCTCAAACGCAGATTCAGAATAAGAACTATCTTGCTCTCTTTTTCGATTTCTTATTTTATTACTGTTCTCGTTTCGTGTTCTGATTGATTGGCGTGTGGTATTAGCAGATATCCGGGACCTCTGGGAAATTAGGGTTCTCCTACTTTCCTAATTTAAACGGAAATCGACAGTGCGAATTTCGGTTCCCACAGTTTGGCGCTAGAAGGAGGGGGGGGGTACGGATCAATCTAACTCTCAACCACATCACGCTCAACCAGACATGTCAACTGACGACGCGGATAACGTGCAGATTCCTCTTAACAGAAGCAGTGGCACTGATCTCCACACCTCTGCAGCGGACGTATCCGCGGCCAACGCACCAGCCAATGCCACGGCGCTCGAGAGTTTAAAAAGATGTTCGCCACCTATGAAAAAAGGTCGGAAGAACAGGATAAGCTCGTGAGCAACTTGACCAAACAAGTTGAAACTTTAACGGCGAGGACTCGAGCAATCCGCCCCGCGGAACCACTAAAGTCCGCGGGAAAAGACTCGACTTCGCAAGCCCACTCAACAGGCCTGGAGCCGCGCAGGAACGACCTTCGGGTCAAAACCCTAGCGAGAAATCTCCCATCGAAAAGGGAAACTCTGAAAGCCCTCCGCCTCCCGCGAAGGCTTCGGAGGACAACGGAGTCGAGCAAGTCGACCTGGATCCTAGCGATGTCTCCAACGATACTGATGAGGATGTCGACAGACATCCAAGGAGGACAAGAAGTCGATTCACTCGGGAAAGCTCTCCGTTCGACAAACCAATGACAGAAGAGGAGGAAATCCTCTATTGGAACGAACAAGAAGAGCTGGCTGAAAAGCAAACCGAGCTCACTCGCAGTAAACGCCGACAAGCACGGAAATCTGCTGGCGAGACGTCGGATATACGCGATCTTCGCGACTATATCACCAAGACTGCGGCAGAAGTAAGAGCCGTAAAATCCCAAATCCATCACGCTACCAGCGCGGTCCCCGAGATCGACAGGCTGCTGGAAAGGGCTCGGAAGACCCCTTTCACCACTCGCATCTCAGATACGAGGGTATCTGATCCAGAAAAAATCAAAGTACCGAAGTATGATGGCACGACCGATCCGAGAGCACACCTTCAGGCTTTCCACATCACGATGGGAAGAGCGAGGTTGAAGGACGGCGAAAGAGACGCCGGCTACTGCCGCCTGTTCGTCGAAAATCTAGAAGGAGCAGCCCTCGAATGGTTCGCACGCCTTAAGCGAAACTCTATCGGAAGTTTCCGACAGCTCGCATCGGAATTTCTCAAGCAATACTCTATGTTCATAGATAGAGACGCTTCCGATGTCGATCTCTGGAGTCTGTCCCAGAGGGAAGACGAACCCCTCCGCGAGTTCATCAGCCGATTCATGTCGGGATAAGCGACAAGGTGGCCATCGATGCTGATATGATCATGGACCAGCCAGCTTATGGAGATAGAGATGGAGAGTTTAGAGATGAACCGGCTGAAGAAGATGATGTCTTAGCCATTCATAAAGGTCCCATAACTCGAGCCAGAGCCAGGAAACTCAAAGAAGCTATTGGAGGACTAATCAGGAAGTCTTTGGATCAAGAAGAATGTCTTGGAGGAAGCTTGATACTTCAAGATACACTTATCACCATTCAAGCCATCTTACCATCAAGCTGAGTATCATCTAGGCTAGCAAGCTATGTGTGCTCTTTTCCTAACATTGTTTTTGTCCCATTGGGTTTTGCAATGATAGGTTTTTAACGAGGCCATAGTCTTGCTATCATATCACCTAGTTGATACTCTCGGATCAAACCACATGAAGAACCTTATGTTATCTTTTATTTCTAAGTACTTATGTCTTTTATTTTTGAAAACTCTATCTAAGTTATGTCTTTGTTTCTACATTAATTGGAGGAGCCTGTTCCTTTAATTTCGAAATGCTTGGAGCCTGTTCCAAGCCTTTCACTATATATATGTGTGTGACGGCAACCCTAGCATCTATCAAGTTTTCTTTCACTTAAACCTTTGTGTTTTCTTCTCCCTTGCTTTCACAAGTTAAGAGAGTGTCTGGTGTGTAATATCCAGTCTGTTGGTGTGTAATATCCAACTCCCAAGGGCTTTAGAAAGGTGTGTCATATCCGATCTAAGCCTAGGAGTATCAAGAAGCCTCTCCGCAGCCTCTTGTGTCACCATTCGATCCACAACCTTGATAAACTTGAGTCTTTGATTCGTATATGCAAGGATCTATCCATACCATCCAGAGAAGAGTCCTAGGATCTCATTAACTGGTATCAGAGCACTCTGGAAGGGGAGTTTCGATTTCTCTTTTGTTTGTTCATAAGATCTACTCTTTATCGTTTCATATCTTTGATCATTCGGTTCTTGTGTGTTGATTCTCACTTGATCTGTTTGTTTCATTGTCAGGATTGTTAGATCTGATTATTTCGTGTCTCATATTGCTAGATCTAAGAATTTCGATCAAGTTCTATACAAAACCTTTCGCATTCTTGTTGATCACGTTACGGCTTCTTAAATCTAAAGGTTTATTGTGGTTGTGTGTTTCGATCTATTGTTGATAACATAAGATCCATAGTTATTGAATCTCAAATCATCACCTGTTGAATCTCGAATCCTTTTCTGCTAAATCTGAGTTGTTGTTTCAGTTTCGAAAGTGATAGAATTCAAATCGTCGCGTGTTGATCAAGTATCTTCATTTGCCGCTTTGATTGAATACTTTGTTTCCTTATTTGAATCTTGAGTTCTGATTTCTTTTGAACTACTTACTGGTTCAAGCTTTTCGTGTATCAGGAAGCAATGGGGTCTGAAGAGGATGATGAAACCTTTGTGAGAAGGAATAAGTTGTTACAAGAAGCAATCACCAAACAAGTGATGGAAGCGATGGTGAAGTTGTTGGAAGAGAAGTATGATCAGAGACCGAATGATGGGCAAGGACAAGCATCTGGCCAGAGACGTGAGCAAAGAAGAAGACAGACAAGGCCAGTTTGAGCATGCTGGATCAGAAGAAACTGATAACTTCTATGAGAGAAGTAGCCATAGCTCCGTTCGAGACATAGCAGTAGAAGATCTCGACATGATCATGAGGGCCGAAGGTATAGACGCAATGAGCTATCTGGATTGAAGCTTAAGATCCCTCCTTTCCATGGAAAAGCTGATCCAGATGCCTATCTTGAATGGGAAAAGAAGATAGAACTCGTTTTCAACTGTCAACATTACTCAGAGACTAAGAAGATTCAAGTGGCTGCTACTGAGTTCAATGATTATGCCTTGAGCTGGTGGGATCAGTTGGTTACAAATAAGAGGCGCAATGGTGAATTCCCCATTGAAACATGGGCAGAGATGAAAGCTGTGATGCGCAAGAGGTTTGTACCAAGTCATTATCACCGTGATCTTCATCAAAAGCTGAGACTGCTCACACAAGGATCAAAGTCTGTAGAGGAATACTTTCAAGAGATGGAATTGCTTATGCTGAGAGCTTGTGTATCTGAGGACAGTGAAGCTACTATGGCACGTTTTCTTGGTGGACTCAACCGTGAGATACAAGACAGAGTGGAGATGCAACACTACTTGGAAATAGAGGAGATGCTACACAAAGCTATCTTGGTGGAGCAACAAGTAAAGAGAAGAAGTTATGCGCGTGGCAGCTATGGTTCCAGTAGATACCAAACCTCTAAGGAAGATAAACCAAGCTATCAGAAGGAGAGCAAGCCACAGCCAAAAGAAGAGCCTAAGTCTAGTAGCATCTACAACAAAGATAAGGGTAAAGTGGAGGCTACAAGTTCGCGTGCAAGAGATGTGAAGTGTTTTAAGTGCCAAGGGTGTGGGCACTATGCTAATGAGTGTACTAACAAGAGAGTTATGATTCTTCTGGAGAATGGAGAGTTTGAATCTGAAGATGAGAAACCAACGACTGATCAAGAACTATCAGAAGCTGAGTATGAGGAGGAACCAGTTCAAGGTAGACTTTTGGTTGCAAGAAGGACTCTCAGCTTGCAAAACAAAACTGAGGAGCAAGAACAAAGAGAGAACTTGTTCTACACACGTTGTCTGGTGCAAGGAAAGGTCTGCAGCCTGATCATTGACGGTGGAAGCTGTGTCAATGTTGCTAGTGAGTCCATGGTAAAAAAGCTTGGTTTGAAAATTCAGAAACATCCTAGGCCTTATCGACTGCAATGGCTTAATGAAGAAGGCGAGATGAGGGTATCTACTCAGGTTTCTATACCCTTGTCCATTGGGAGGTATGAAGATGACATTCTCTGTGATGTGATACCCATGGAAGCCAGCCACATATTACTTGGAAGGCCTTGGCAGTTTGATAGGCGTGTCATTCACGATGGCTTCACCAATAAACATTCTTTTGAGTTCAACGGCAAACGAACTGTCTTGGTGCCTCTGACCCCTAAGGAAGTGCACAAAGATCAGCTTCAGCTTCAGAAAAAGAAAGAGATTGATCTCAAACCAGATAAGCAACACAACTTCTATGCTAAAGCTAGTGAAATCAAAAGATCTCTTTGCTCTCATCAATCGGTTCTCTTATTTATTTTTAAAGAATCTCTTTTGTCTCTAATTGATTGTACACCGGTGTATCCGAGTGAGATATCAGCTCTTTTACAGGAATACCATGATGTATTTCCAGAAGATAATCCCATAGGTTTGCCACCTATTCGAGGGATTGAGCATCAGATTGATTTTGTACCAGGAGCTACTCTTCCCAACAGACCAGCATACAGAACTAATCCTGTGGAAACCAAGGAGCTACAAAGACAGGTTGAGGAACTGATGGAGAAAGGTCATATCCGTGAGAGTATGAGCCCATGTGCTGTGCCTGTGCTCCTTGTGCCTAAGAAAGATGGGAGCTGGCGCATGTGTGTTGATTGTAGAGCCATCAACAATATAACAGTGAAGTATCGCCACCCTATTCCTAGATTAGATGATATGCTTGATGAATTGCATGGTTCTAGTGTCTTTTCTAAGATAGATTTGAAGAGTGGATATCATCAAATAAGAATGAAAGAGGGAGATGAGTGGAAAACAGCCTTTAAGACTAAGCATGGGTTGTATGAGTGGTTAGTCATGCCTTTTGGATTAACCAATGCTCCTAGCACTTTTATGAGATTGATGAACCATGTGCTTAGATCTTTCATAGGCTTGTTTGTGGTAGTATACTTTGATGATATCCTTGTTTATAGTAAGAACCTAGAAGAGCATATAGATCATCTTAAGTCTGTTCTTGATGTGTTGAGAAAAGAAAAACTCTTTGCTAACCTTAAGAAATGCACTTTTTGTACGGATAACTTGGTCTTCCTAGGCTTTGTTGTGAGTGCAGATGGAGTAAAAGTGGATCAGGAGAAGGTAAGAGCAATTCAAGAATGGCCAATTCCTAAGACCATAAGTGAAGTGAGGAGCTTCCACGGGCTTGCTGGTTTCTACAGGCGGTTTGTTAAAGACTTTAGCACTATAGCAGCTCCCTTGACTGAAGTGATAAAGAAAGAAGTCGGATTCAAGTGGGGAGAAGCACAAGAGACTGCCTTCCAATGCCTTAAAGAGAAGCTTACTCACGCCCCTCTTCTTATACTTCCAGATTTTAATAAAACCTTTGAGATTGAATGTGATGCTTCTGGTATTGGAGTGGGTGCTGTTTTGATGCAGGAAAAGAGACCCATAGCTTACTTCAGTGAGAAGCTTGGAGGCGCCACTCTCAACTATGCAACCTATGATAAGGAGCTGTATGCCTTGGTGAGAGCTTTGCAGACTTGGCAGCACTACTTGTGGCCCAAGGAGTTTGTGATACACACTGATCATGAGTCCCTCAAGTATCTGAAAGGACAAAACAAGCTCAGCAAGAGACACGCAAGATGGGTAGAATTCATAGAAACCTTTCCTTATGTCATCAAGTACAAACAAGGTAAAGAAAATATAGTTGCTGATGCACTATCTCGAAGGTATGTTCTCTTAAACACTCTTGATGCCAAGTTGTTAGGTTTCGAGCAGATTAAAGGTATGTATGAATCTGATCCAGATTTTAAAGAAGCTTATAACTCTTGTGAGAAATTTGCTGCTGGACATTACTTTAGACATGATGGATTCCTATTTTATGATAATAGACTTTGTGTGCCTAATTGCTCTTTGAGAGATTTGTTTGTTAGGGAATCTCATGGAGGGAGTCTCATGGGTCACTTTGGTATTGCAAAGACTCTTAAAACTTTGCAGGATCATTTCTTTTGGCCTCGGATGAAAAGTGATGTGGAGAAACTATGTGCGAGATGTGCAACTTGCAAGCAAGCTAAGTCTAAGGTTCAGTCTCACGGTTTGTACACTCCTCTCCCTATTCCTTATCATCCTTGGAATGACATATCTATGGATTTCATTGTTGGATTGCCTAGAACTAGGACTGGGAAGGATTCTATCTTTGTTGTTGTTGACAGGTTCTCAAAAATGGCACATTTTATAGCATGTCACAAAACTGATGATGCATTACATGTAGCTAATCTGTTCTTTAAGGAGATTGTGCGTTTACATGGCATGCCTAGGACCATAGTTTCTGATAGAGATACTAAGTTTCTTAGTTATTTTTGGAAAACTCTTTGGTCTAAACTAGGCACTAAGTTGTTGTTCTCCACTACTTGTCATCCGCAAACTGATGGACAGACTGAGGTAGTTAATAGAACTCTAGGAACACTCTTGCGTGCATTCATTAAGAAGAATCTGAAATCTTGGGAAGACTATCTGCCACATTGTGAATTTGCATATAATCATGCTGTGCATTCTGCTTCTAAGTTTTCACCTTTTGAAATTGTTTATGGGTTCAATCCCACCTCTCCTTTGGATTTAATTCCTTTACCTGAGTGTGAAAGGGTCAGTTTGGATGGCAACAAGAAGGCAGAGATGGTGAAGCAACTCCATGAGCAAGCTAGGCTCAACATTGAAGAGAAAACTAAGCAGTATGTCAAGCATGCCAACAAAGGAAGGCGTGAGATGGTCTTTAAGGAGGGTGACAAAGTTTGGGTTCATTTGAGAAAAGAAAGGTTTCCTAATGAGAGGAAGTCAAAGCTTATGCCGAGAATTGATGGACCTTTTGAGATCACAAAGAAGATCAGCAACAATGCCTACAAGATTGATCTCCAAGGTAAGTATGATGTGAGTAATAGCTTCAATGTTACTGACTTGATCCCTTTTATTGCAGATGAACCTGATTTGAGGTCAAATCCTTTTCAAGAGGGAGGGGATGATATGATCATGGACCAGCCAGCTTATGGAGATAGAGATGGAGAGTTTAGAGATGAACCGGCTGAAGAAGATGATGTCTTAGCCATTCCTAAAGGTCCCATAACTCGAGCCAGAGCCAGGAAACTCAAAGAAGCTATTGGAGGACTAATCAGGAAGTCTTTGGATCAAGAAGAATGTCTTGGAGGAAGCTTGATACTTCAAGATACACTTATCACCATTCAAGCCATCTTACCATCAAGCTGAGTATCATCTAGGCTAGCAAGCTATGTGTGCTCTTTTCCTAACATTGTTTTTGTCCCATTGGGTTTTGCAATGATAGGTTTTTAACGAGGCCATAGTCTTGCTATCATATCACCTAGTTGATACTCTCGGATCAAACCACATGAAGAACCTTATGTTATCTTTTACTTCTAAGTACTTATGTCTTTTATTTTCGAAAACTCTATCTAAGTTATGTCTTTGTTTCTACATTAATTGGAGGAGCCTGTTCCTTTAATTTCGAAATGCTTGGAGCCTGTTCCAAGCCTTTCACTATATATATGTGTGTGACGGCAACCCTAGCATCTATCAAGTTTTCTTTCACTTAAACCTTTGTGTTTTCTTCTCCCTTGCTTTCACAAGTTAAGAGAGTGTCTGGTGTGTAATATCCAGTCTGTTGGTGTGTAATATCCAACGCCCAAGGGCTTTAGAAAGGTGTGTAATATCCGATCTAAGCCTAGGAGTATCAAGAAGCCTCTCCGCAGCCTCTTGTGTCACCATTCGATCCACAACCTTGATAAACTTGAGTCTTTGATTCGTTTATGCAAGGATCTATCCATACCATCCAGAGAAGAGTCCAAGGATCTTCGAGTCCTAGGATCTCATTAAGATGGGACGGTTGATAGGAAGAAGACCAGGCTTGTGGCTAGAGGGTTTACACAGACATATGGAGAGGACTACATAGACACATTTGCTCCAGTGGCTAAGCTTCACACCATACGAATCATCTTATCAATTGCTACCAACCTTGAATGGGGATTGTGGCAAATGGATGTGAAGAATGCATTTCTACAAGGGGAACTTGAAGATGAAGTGTATATGCAGCCTCTTCCGGGTCTTGAGAGTCTTGTGAAGCCAGGGAATGTCCTAAGGTTGAAGAAGGCTATCTATGGATTGAAGCAGTTGTTGAGATGAGGTAATAAAGAGTGACTACATTGATAGAGAATGAGGATTGAGACAGACAGTAACTTTGGAGTTACCACAGTAACTTTGGAGTTACCACAGTAACTTTGGTTTTACTGTGGTAACTAAGTTAAAGCTTGGAAAATTACCTTGGCTCACATTGGAGAGTAAGCCACGACCAAGGAGCTGTATGGATAAGGGAGGAGCAGTCTGGATAAGGTTTAGGGCTGGATAAGGCTGGAGACAGGCTGTAAAGTAGACAGCATCTAGTAAAAGATGCCAAAGAGATCAAGCATGTGAAGACTCCCATTGGCTGCTTTTGGATGGCTCTCTTTGACTACACATGCCCTGAACCTCTACCTTATCTGATTGATTTCGAAATTGATTGTCTCTCTCATATAAGTATGTTGTACACCTCATCTTTAATAATTAATGGAGTTTTGAGTCTCTCTCTTGATTCTCTCACTAAAATCTCTTAATCTCTTTAATCTTTGAATCTAATTATCTCTGGTTGTTTGAATCATTCTCTAAAACACAAAAGTGTTTATGGTCTCAGAGCCAGGTTCCTTGAAAAGGAGAGAGTGATTTCGTTTTTCTAAATGTTCTTGAGTGTTCTTGAGAGTTCTTGAGATTTTTCAAGAGCTAGATCCTTTAAAGTTCAAGTTTGTGTCTGTTGGTGTTTCTTTTGGAGAGTCAGCTTCAAGGGAGTCCCTTTAGGTATTTGACAAGGTCAGAAGAGGGGTCTAGCTGGTTGGTAAGCTTGGCGTGTGAGATTAGAAGCATTTGGGGGAAGATGTAGGCTAAAGGTTGTTGCTTTAGGCTAAAGAAAATGGAGCTGCTTCAATCTGGTACAGCAAGGCGTGAAGAGAAGAAAGAGAGAGGGAATGAGTGGGGGTGGTTCTCACAGATGAAAACAACTCTGAAAAGGTGTGGAGTTTGGAGAAACCATGAGAAGGAAGTGTCTTTGAAGGGTAAAGCTGCTGAGAAAGATCAGACAGCAAGAGAAACAAGTGGAGATTGCTTTAGTCTTGAAGAAAGTACACTGCTTGAGAAGATTGAAGATGTTTATGAGAACAAGATCAATCTTAGGAGAGTGTATGAAGTCAAGAAGGTGATCAGTGGAGTTAAACAAGGAAGAGAAGAGTTCAATAACCATGTGAGGAAGCCACAACACTTGTGGGTTGAACTACAAGGGTTGAGATTAAACACTTTTGTGTTTTAGAGAATGATTCAAACAACCAGAGATACTTAGATTCAAAGATTAAAGAGATTAAGAGATTTTAGGGAGAGAATCAAGAGAGAGACTCAAAACTCCATTAATTATTAAGGATGAGGTTTACAACATACTTATATGAGAGAGACAATCAATTTCAAAATCAATCAGATAAGGTAGAGGTTCAGGGCATGTGTAGTCAAAGAGAGCCATCCAAAAGCAGCCAATGGGAGTCTTCACATGCTTGATCCCTTTGGCATCTTTTACTAGATGCTGTCTACTTTCCAGCCTGTCTCCAGCCTTATCCAGCCCTAAACCTTATCCAGACTGCTCCTCCCTTATCCATACAGCTCCTTGGTCGTGGCTTTACTCTCCAATGTGAGCCAAGGTAACTTTCCAAGCTTTAACTTAGTTACCACAGTAAAACCAAAGTTACTGTGGTAACTCCAAAGTTACTGTCTGTCTCAATCCTCATTCTCTATCAATGTAGTCACTCTTTATTTCCTCATCTCAACACTCCCCCTCAAGCTTGACCATGTGGAACAAGTCAAGCTTGGAAACCATGAAGACCTCTCTCATTAAAAACCTCACCAAAGAAAACCCATTGGGATAAAACTTTGATGAGGGAAAAAGAGTGGAGAGTCCATGGTTAAGGGGCTCAGCTCCTGGGAGTAAGATCAATGAGTCCAAGCCTTGATAGTATGGACTCCATTGTCTTCAATCTCGCTGCCTTAGTAAACACATCTGCAAGCTGATCTTCACTTCTTGTATAACATGGCAGAATCACTCCTAAGATTATCATCTGCCTCACCTTATGACAATCCACCTCTATGTGCTTTGTTCTCTCATGAAACACTGAGTTAGAGGCAATATGGATAGCTGCTTGATTGTCACAATGCATAGTTGGTGCAGCCTGGGTATGGCTTCTGCTCCTGGATCACCTGAAGGGGAACGAAATAGGGATGTCCTTGGAGGCTACTAGCACTCTGCTGGACTATGGACGTCTCTCTGAAGCTTTGGAATGGCAACAGAGATGGTTTGCTACTCAAAGACACAAGATCACCTTGTATTGTCTAAGATGGGATTCACAGGAATTCCTTCCTTTAAGTGAGATCAATGTTCTTGAGCTGAACAGAGAAAGCTAGAGACAAGACAACAAAGTTGACTGAATAATTCTTAGATTGAAAGTTGAGGAAAACAAAGCTGCCTCCCCCCATGTTCTTAAAGAAATCGACAAACAGAAACCCTAGAAGTAAACCAGGATGGTTTAATTCTAATTCTAATCCTAATCCAATTGAAATTGGTTTATTTTAAAATCCTAATTGTCTTTGGTTTAAATTAAATGAAAGCCCAATAACCAAAGCCCTTACAAAGTAATTAAATTAAACCAACAGGCTGGTTTATCTTGATCTCCTTGTCTTGATCCAAGACCCACGATTTTGGCTATCTCCTGGAGCCTCTCCTCTTGTGCTCTCAGCCTTGATCTGGTTACTGGTCCACTCCACAAGCTGGCTAGCTCATTTAGTTCTTCTCTGCTCAAGTCTGGTTCTTCTCTGCTCAAGTCTGGTTCTTCTCTTCTCAAGTCTGGCTCTTCTTTTCTCAAGTCTGGTTCTTCTCTTTGTGAGATTTATAGAGTTCTCTTCTCTGGTTGTGTTTGTGTGTGTATAAACTCCAATGGAGAAAGATTAGAGCTTGCTCTAGGTGATTTAGAAAGAGATTGATAAGAGTGTTTATGAGAGAATAAGAGACTTAGAACCAGAGATTAAGAGACTGAAAGATTAAGAGAATAAGTGTTTAGAGATTAGAGTTTCAGATTCAAGAACTAGTTTTCATTTCCATGAAGTGGAGAGGGTAAATCCCCCTTACTCCCTTAACCTTTACAAATCGCCAACCTTAGGCTTATATATGCCTTTACAAGAGCAAATCATAAACCTAAATCTAATGGCTGATAATACTTGAAGTTTAAATGGATGGTGTAGATGAGCTGGTCTTGTTTGTCATGAGGAGAAGGTGATCTGATTGGAAAGAAGAGGCTGGCGCCTCATTGGCTCATTCAAACTAGGCTGGCTCTTGATTGGTTCTTCTTTGGCTCCTTTGTATCAAGCTTGGAATCAGTCTAGGTTCATAGTCAAGGCTGCCTTTACTTTACAGCCAAGGCCAGCCTGTCTTGAACCTTATCCACGTCCAAAGCTCCTCCAAGGGATCTCCACTTGATTCCCTTTTGATGCCATCTGATCAGAACCTTATCCATTCGCCCAACACCTTTTCTTTATGTCCCAAGCTTTGCACAACACCATCAGGAGGTGTACGGACCATTCCATATCCGTACCCTTGCGCCCTAACTTTGCACAAAGCTTAAAACACCCAAATGGTCGAGTCTGCACTTCTAGGGTAGTCCACCGTCCGTACTGATCCGTACATGGCCGTACAGCCTCGCCCTATCTTTGCACACTCGCCCATTTGCTTCTCAACACTCTTCTAAGTCTCTCCTAGACTTTACCCTTGCTTAGAACATCCATCAGATCACTTCTCTACACCTTCAGATACTTCATAACTCTTGATAGGCATTCTCCATAGCTCTTGCCCTATCTTTGTACAAGCCACATCTCAACTCCACACCTTTGCCTTCTCCATTTCTTTTCTTCAAGTTAACACTCCCCCTCAAGCTTGACTTTAGCTGATCCTAAGTCAAGCTTGGAACCTTGAAGAACTTCCTCATTAAAAACCTCACCAAGGAAAACCCTTTGGGACAAAACCTTGATGAGGGAAAAAGAGTAAAGCCTCCAAGGCCTAGGGATTGGCCAGTGAGTCTTTGTGCCTTACCAACAATGTAAGGGACACAAAGACTCTGGATCATGGCCCTCATATGATGCAAGATAGAACCCACTCCTCTTGCTCATCATCAACACTTCTTGTACTCTTCTTCAGATAGATCTTGGTCTCTCCCCCTTTCTCACAACCTTCTTGTTGTGTATCAAGTGCTCGGACTACCAGATCTTCTTTGATAGATACAAGCTGAGTCTTGGCTGCTTCTTCTTCATGAGTCACCACCATGTTACTGAAACCTTCATGACAGGATGCTTCAGACTGTAGTACCAATCACCTCACTCTAGAGGCCGCATTGGTGATTGCTTCTTCATCCTTCATTATGCTTCATAACTGATCTGCTCCTCTTCTTGAATAACCACCAAGTACTCTCAGATCATGTAAGCTTCAACACTCCCCCTCAAGCTTGAGACTCTTACAGGAACAAGCTTGGATGGATAGCTTCATGATCTGTACCATTACTCCATTGCAACACCTTCTGAACTCGCCATCTTCATGGAGTGCTTGTGGAAGCTTCAGCTACCTCTTCAGCCACCTCACTTTAGAAGCCGCACTGATAGAGTCTTCATCTTCTCACAGCCAAGAGTGCTCTGAACACTCTCTTGCCTAGACACGCCACTGCCTAGACCCTGATGGCTCCTTCTTCTTCAGTTGCTTGCAATGGACCTCCTGAACCTTCTTGGTCCGACTGATAGCTCACTAAACTCCCCTCCTCAAGCTTGGATTGAGTATAGGTCCAAGCTTGCAAGTGAGCTTCAGTGAGACTACACACCAGTGGCGCATCACCACTCTTGTATCAACTCTCCATTGCACACACAATGGGCAAACGTCTCCTGCTTTCAACTCGGATGGATGGTGAACAAAGAACACATCTTGTGAACCTGAAACATCACTCAAACTCCAGCAAAGATGAGACACAATAGTATTGGGATCATTCCTTGATTAATCATCAAGTTTGATTCCCAATATCACAAGCAATGCAACAGATTAAACAAGACAGTATCAAGTTCTAATCTTTGCAAGCAAACTCTCTAAGCACAAGCACTTTCTTTTCCAGATTTATGCAAGCTACTTAGGCATTTTTAAGGCTTCTTTACTCAGCAATTTAGACATGAATCTAATGCTTCAATGTAAGACAGCCACAAGACTATATGCAACAACTTTCAATCAGTTTCAATACATGTATGCAAGCAGATTCAATCAATCACAACAAGCATCACTATGAACTGGAGTTAAGCATATTAAACAATCTCAATCACCAAACAAAGCTCTTTAAGCATCCTGGGACAGATTCTAACATTCATTTAGCATCCTTTAAACAATCCTCAGGTTTTCAATCACACCACAACACAACAACCAGATTTTATCACAAGCTCATTATCACTTAAGGTTTAAAGAATCACTTACTACTAAGGAACCAGGTTGGTCCTTGTATCACCCTCGGATTGAAAGCTCATGACTTTGAGGGTATGAGAGTCTGGATCGTTACCCATCTCCTTCTCCTTCAGTTCATGACTTCCTCCTTGTTTCTCATACTCACAAAACCCCTCCTTTCTTCAAGCCCTCTACTCGCCATCTTCTGGATAGCTTTCTCTTCACACCGGATGAGGAACAGCCTTTGGACAAGGCGCCATGGACAAGGTTCGCGAGGCCTCTCCACACACCTTTGCTTCCAACAAGAGTCTTCATCAGGTACAGGTCGGAATGGCTGAGAGATAAGGAGTAACACGCCATGCTTCAGTCTTCTTCTTCTTGAAGTAACCAGAACCGCAAGTACATGTCTTCAAGGCTTTGATTTGAGCTGAGGTGAGAGCAAGTGATTTGCGGAAGCTACAGCTCAGGTTCTGATGAACCTGGCTCTGATACCATGTGAGATTTATAGAGTTCTCTTCTCTGGTTGTGTTTGTGTGTGTATAAACTCCAATGGAGAAAGATTAGAGCTTGCTCTAGGTGATTTAGAAAGAGATTGATAAGAGTGTTTATGAGAGAATAAGAGACTTAGAACCAGAGATTAAGAGACTGAAAGATTAAGAGAATAAGTGTTTAGAGATTAGAGTTTCAGATTCAAGAACTAGTTTTCATTTCCATGAAGTGGCGAGGGGAAATCCCCCTTACTCCCTTAACCTTTACAAATCGCCAACCTTAGGCTTATATATGCCTTTACAAGAGCAAATCATAAACCTAAATCTAATGGCTGATAATACTTGAAGTTTAAATGGATGGTGTAGATGAGCTGGTCTTGTTTGTCATGAGGAGAAGGTGATCTGATTGGAAAGAAGAGGCTGGCGCCTCATTGGCTCATTCAAACTAGGCTGGCTCTTGATTGGTTCTTCTTTGGCTCCTTTGTATCAAGCTTGGAATCAGTCTAGGTTCATAGTCAAGGCTGCCTTTACTTTACAGCCAAGGCCAGCCTGTCTTGAACCTTATCCACGCCCAAAGCTCCTCCAAGGGATCTCCACTTGATTCCCTTTTGATGCCATCTGATCAGAACCTTATCCATTCGCCCAACACCTTTTCTTTATGTCCCAAGCTTTGCACAACACCATCAGGAGGTGTACGGACCATTCCATATCCGTACCCTTGCGCCCTAACTTTGCACAAAGCTTAAAACACCCAAATGGTCGAGTCTGCACTTCTAGGGTAGTCCACCGTCCGTACTGATCCGTACATGGCCGTACAGCCTCGCCCTATCTTTGCACACTCGCCCATTTGCTCCTCAACACTCTTCTAAGTCTCTCCTAGACTTTACCCTTACTTTAGAACATCCATCAGATCACTTCTCTACACCTTCAGATACTTCATAACTCTTGATAGGCATTCTCCATAGCTCTTGCCCTATCTTTGTACAAGCCACATCTCAACTCCACACCTTTGCCTTCTCCATTTATTTTCTTCAAGTTAACACTCTTCTCAAGTCTGGCTCTTCTTTTCTCAAGTCTGGCTCTTCCTCGTCAGACTCACTCAGCTCTCCAATGTCTCTACTCATGGCTACACCATCCCCTCCTCCTTTAAAAGGATTTGACCTCAAATCCAAATCATCTGCAATAAAAGGGTCCAAGTCAGAAACATTGAAAGTAGAACTGATTGTGTATTTCCCTTCAAGATCGATCTGGTAGGCATTGTTGTTGATTCTCTTCAGCACTCTGAATGGTCCATCTTTCCTTGGTAGCAACTTTGATTTCCTCTCAACAGGAAACCTCTCTTTTCTCATGTGAATCCACACAAGATCACCCGGTTCAAGTACTAGCTCCTTGCGCCCCTTGTTCTTCTGCCTCTCATACATCTTGGTTCTCTCCTCAATGTTCTTCCTGACCTGCTCATGCAAAGACAAAACAAACTCGGCCTTTTGCTTGCCATCAAGGTTAGTTTGCTCTTTTAAAGGTAAAGCAAATAAATCAAGAGGAGACAATGGGTTAAAATCATAAACAACTTGAAAAGGTGAGAGTTTAGTAGCTGAATGCACTGCTCTGTTATATGCAAACTCTACATGTGGTAAACAATCCTCCCATGTCCTAATGTTACTCTTAATGATGGCACGCAAAAGAGTAGACAATGTCCTATTGACTGATTCAGTTTGACCATCAGTTTGGGGATGACAAGTAGTTGAAAACAATAGCTTAGTTCCCAACTTTCCCCACAGAGTTTTCCAGAAATAGCTAAGGAACTTAGTATCTCTATCAGAAACTATAGTCCTAGGCATACCATGCAATCTAACAACTTCTCGAAAGAATAGATCAGCTACCAAAGATGCATCATCAGTTTTATGACAAGGTATGAAGTGAGCCATCTTAGAAAATCTATCAACAACCACAAAGATACTATCTCTTCCTTTCCTAGTCCTAGGAAATCCTAAGACAAAGCCCATAGAGATATCAATCCATGGTGCAGTAGGAATAGGGAGAGGTGTATACAAACCTGTTGGTTGGACCTTAGACTTGGCTTGTTTGCACACGACACACCTTGAGCACACACGCTCCACTTCTTTCTTCATACTCGGCCAGTAGAAGTGCTCCTGCAAGGTGGAGAGTGTTTTGGCGACTCCAAAGTGTCCCATCAGCCCTCCTGCGTGAGCTTCCCTAACATACAATTCTCTCAAAGAGCCACTAGGAACACACAGGCGGTTATCATAGAAAAGAAATCCTTTTACTTGGTAGAATTTTCCACTAGCATGTTTCTCAGATTCAGTAAACACATCTTTAAACTCAGGATCATTAGCATAGCAAGATTTGATATGTTCAAAGCCTAAGAGTTTAGTTTCCATTGAAGATAAAAGAGTATACCTTCTGGAGAGTGCATCAGCCACTACATTCTCCTTACCTTTCTTGTAGTGGATGACATAAGGAAAGGTCTCAAAGAACTCCACCCACCTGGCATGTCTCTTGTTCAGCTTCTGTTGCCCTTTGAGATGTTTAAGGGATTCATGATCTGTATGGATCACAAACTCCTTAGGCCACAAGTAATGTTGCCACACTTGTAAAGCTCTCACCAAGGCATACAGCTCCTTGTCATAGGTAGGATAGTTCAAGGTGGCGCCTCCTAGTTTCTCACTGAAGTAAGCTATGGGTTTCTTATCCTGCATCAACACAGCTCCAATTCCAATACCAGATGCATCACATTCAATTTCAAAAGTTTTAGAAAAGTCAGGAAGTGCAAGTAAGGGAGCACTTGTTAACTTCTCTTTTAGCATTTGAAATGCATCTTCTTGGGTTGGTCCCCAAGTGAAACCTACACTCTTTTTGATTACTTCAGTCAGTGGTGCTGCAACTGTACTGAAATCTCTCACAAACCTCTTGTAAAAGCCAGCAAGTCCATGAAAACTTCTGACCTCTCCAATAGATTTAGGAATCCGCCACTCCCTGATAGCCTTCACTTTTTCCTCATCAACCTGTATGCCCTGTGAAGTCACAACAAAACCTAAAAAGACAAGGTTATCTGTGCCAAAAGAACACTTTTTATAGTTAGCATACAGATTTTCTTTTCTAAGCACATCCAGAACTTGTTTCAAGTGGTTAACATGTTCTTTCATAGTCTTGCTGTAAATCAGGATATCATCAAAGTAAACAACTACAAATCGTCCTATCAAAGCTCTCAAGACATGATTCATTAACCTCATGAAAGTACTAGGTGCATTAGTAAGTCCAAAAGGCATCACAAGCCATTCATACAATCCTAGCTTAGTTTTAAAAGCAGTTTTCCACTCATCTCCTTCTTTCATTCTAATATGGTGGTAACCACTCTTTAAATCAATCTTAGAAAAGACACATGAACCATGTAACTCATCTAGCATATCTTCTAAGCGAGGAATAGGGTGTCTGTACTTAACTGTTATGTTGTTGATGGCTCTGCAGTCCACACACATCCTCCAGCTTCCATCTTTTTTGGTACCAAGAGGACAGGTACAGCACAAGGACTCAAACTCTCCCTGATATGTCCCTTATCCATTAGCTCATTGACTTGTTTCTGAAGCTCCTTGGTTTCCACAGGGTTGGTCCTGTATGCTGGACGGTTTGGTAAAGTAGCTCCTGGTACAAAATCAATCTGGTGCTCTATTCCCCTTATAGGCGGCAGACCTATTGGATTGTCCTTTGGGAACACATCTCTATACTCCTGCAAAAGGCACTCAATCTCCTCTGGAATCTCAGGAGCAGGGTTAGTAGTAGAGCTCAACAATTCCTTATAAACCACTAGTATCAAATTTGATTGTTCAATCACAGCAGTTTTGATATCTTTAGCAGTAGCAAAGAGGTTGAGTTTACTTACCTGGCTGGTCTCTTCAAGAAGCAAGGACTTGCTGGCGGCCTTGGACTCTCCTCTCTTCATTTTGAGATGCATCTGATCCTGGTGTACCTCCTGAGGGGTCATTGGCGCCAGGGTAACTTGTTTCTCCTTATGGATAAAAGTGTATCTGTTGGTGAAGCCATCATGTACTGATCTCTTATCATACTGCCATGGACGACCAAGAAGGATGTGGCTAGCTTCAAGGCGTGCTACATCACAAGTGATCTCATCCTGGTACTTTCCCACTGATAGCAAGACCTTCACTTGTTTGGTGATCTTTAATCCACCCTCATCATTGATCCATTGCAAGAGATATGGTTTAGGATGTTTAAACACTTGAAGACCCAACTTCTCCACCAACTCAGCACTTGCTACATTAGTACAGCTGCCTGTGAGATTTGAGAGCTCTGGCTGTGTATGTGTAAGAAAAGCCATTAAAGGAAAAGATAAGGTCTTGAACTAGTTGAATAAGAGGTCTGATGAAACTAGTATGAACTTGAATCAGAAACAAAGAGACTTTGAGAGATTAAGAGATTAGAGACTAAGAAAGGGGTAGATTAAGGGAATCTGATCAAGAACACACTTTTATAATTATGAAGGAGATGGGGAAACCCCCCATACTCTCTTGAGGCTCCAAATCGCCACTTACATGCTTATTTATAAGCTCAATAGGTTTACACAATCTGAAACCTAAATCTAATGGATAATATTAACTTGAAATGAATGGATGGCTAAGATGGAAAGTTGGTCTTGCAATCTGTGTGATCTCTTGTGATTGGATGAGGGCTGATGTTGCTTGATTGGTTGATTTGAATCTGGTCAAAGGGAGGGCTTGCCTCTGATTGGATCATCTTAGGCGCCCATGAATGTAGTCTCCCTTGTGTCCAGATTCATGGTCAATATACAGCCAAGGGACAGCTCACGCCAGCTCACTCCTTGCTGTGCCTTATCCATAACTGGTCCCCAAATACAATCAGATCAGGTCGCCTATCTTTATGATGAACCAGCGCCCTATTTTTGCACGCCTCGCCCAAACATCTCCAACGGTCGAACTTGCCTCGGTTTGGATCGCCCTAAGTTTGCACGGTCCGTCCGTACCATCAGTACCGTCTGAACTTCCGGGACGCCCTATCTTTGCACCATCACCCAATTCTCTCCAAATGATGTCTAAGTCCCTCCTGGACTTAAACCCTATCTTTGGACAGCCCTTAGAACACTTCTGGAGCTCATCAGACACTTCTGAAGCTTGATAGACAATCTCTATAAGACTTGCCCTATCTTTGCACTAGACACCAACTCCTCCATACTTCTCCTTTGTCTCCATTTTGTTTCTTCAAGTTAACACTGCCTCCATCAATGATCAGGCTACAAACCTTTTCTTGAACCAAACATCTGGTGTGGAACAAGTTTTCCCTTTGCTCATCTTCTTTGGCTTTAGGTTGAGCATTGAGAAGTCTCCTGGTGACTAGTAGCTCTCCACGGACAGGGTACTCCACGCCTTCCTCATCTGACTCTTGGTCGGCGTCCTCCTCTTCAGATATCACCTCCCCGTTGGCTAAGATAGTCATCACCTTCTTGTTGGTGCACTCATTAGCATAGTGACCAAAGCCATGACACTTGAAACACTTAATGTTCCTGGTCTTAGTAGATGTGGCTACTCCTTTACCCTTGTCATCTCTCTTGGTCTCTACTGAAGAAGAACCGTCCTTGGACTTATCCCCTGGCTTATCTTCCTTGGAGTAGGCCGGTTTTGAAGCAGGAGTGTATGAAGACCGGGTAGAGCTCTTCCTCTTGTTCTGCTGCTCAATCAAAATAGCCTTATGTAGCAGTTCATCCATGTCCTCATACTCTTGTAGCTCCAACCTATCTTGTATATCTCTGTTAAGACCTCCTTGGAATCTAGCCATAGTAGCTTCTACACCTTCTTCTAAATCAGCTTTTAACATGAGTGTTTCCATCTCCTGGTGATAGTCCTCTACACTCTTAGACCCTTGAGAAAGCCTTCTCAACTTCTGGTGTAGATCTCTTCCATAGTGATTAGGAACAAATCTCTTCTTCATCACAGTTTTCATCTCAAACCAGGAAGCTACTTGAGGCTCTCCATTGCGTCTCCTGGTAGTAGCAATCTGATCCCACCAGCTAATAGCATATCCACAGAATTCAGTAGCTGCTAGTCTCACTTTTCTCTCCTCAGTGAGCTGCTGGCAATTGAAAACCAGTTCAATCTTCTTCTCCCACTCTAAGTAAGCATCAGGATCATTCTTCCCATGGAATGGAGGGATTCTAAGCTTGAGATTGCCTAGGTTATCAGTAGCTGGTCGCCTACGGTTGTAGTTTCTACCATGCTGACTAGCCTGAGATCCATCATCACTTTCATCAGTTGAATCTTCTTGATAATGTTCTCCATAAACCCCACGACCCCCAATCTCAACTCGTGGCCCTCTTATAGGTCCAATGCGTGCTCTCTGAGCTCCAGCAGCAACCGCATCCCTCTCTTGCCCTGCATTAACACCAGGTAAGTTTTCATTAGCTTGTTGTGCAAGGTTGTAAGTATTTTGCATTCTTCTGGTTATCTCAGCCATCATAGCCTCAAATTGAACTTGGTTGAGGTTGATTTGCTGGACAGCCGGTTCTCCTGAACCCTCTGGTTGCTTTCCATCTCGTCTCTCTTCATTCATTGTTCCTGAAATAGTTAGAGAAAACACAAAGCCAAGAACAAAAGTATCTCTCTCTCACTCAAGTTTTCAAATCGCCAAGTCTCAGCTCTTCCCACAAGTTCAGTTGAAAAACAAAGTTCTACACTTAAGATCTAGAACTAAACCCCAATGAATCAGAAAGAAAGTATTAAGAGATTTAGGCACCAGCTGACTTTACCACCCTGAGCTGGATTTCTCTTCAGCTAGCAGGATTACTCTTCAGCTTTTTTTTTTTTTTTTTGATTTGGATCAGAGATCTCTTTTCTTTTTTTTTTTTAGATTTGCAGGGTTGGCTCAGCTGGCTTACAACAGATAGAAAGATAAGAGAAGTGTTTGATGGAATGAATGATCTGAGTAGTCAAAATCGCAAACCCTAACCTTCAAGTGGCTCTGATACCACTTGGTGCAGCCTGGGTATGGCTTCTGCTCCTGGATCACTTGAAGGGGAACGAAATAGGGATGTCCTTGGAGGCTACTAGCACTCTGCTGGACTATGGACGTCTCTCTGAAGCTATGGAATGGCAACAGAGATGGTTTGCTACTCAAAGACACAAGATCACCTTGTATTGTCTAAGATGGGATTCACAGGAATTCCTTCCTTTAAGTGAGATCAATGTTCTTGAGCTGAACAGAGAAAGCTAGAGACAAGACAACAAAGTTGACTGAATAATTCTTAGATTGAAAGTTGAGGAAAACAAAGCTGCCTCCCCCCATGTTCTTAAAGAAATCGACAAACAGAAACCCTAGAAGTAAACCAGGATGGTTTAATTCTAATTCTAATCCTAATCCAATTGAAATTGGTTTATTTTAAAATCCTAATTGTCTTTGGTTTAAATTAAATTAAAGCCCAATAACCAAAGCCCTTACAAAGTAATTAAATTAAACCAACAGGCTGGTTTATCTTGATCTCCTTGTCTTGATCCAAGACCCACGATTTTGGCTATCTCCTGGAGCCTCTCCTCTTGTGCTCTCAGCCTTGATCTGGTTACTGGTCCACTCCACAAGCTGGCTAGCTCATTTAGTTCTTCTCTGCTCAAGTCTGGTTCTTCTCTTCTCAAGTCTGGCTCTTCTTTTCTCAAGTTTGGTTCTTCTCTTCTCAAGTCTGGCTCTTCTTTTCTCAAGTCTGGCTCTTCCTCGTCAGACTCACTCAGCTCCCCAATGTCTCTACTCATGGCTACACCAATAGTCATAGGAGTACTCTGCTCAATCTCTAGATGCTTCAAGATCCCCTTGATCCACACCAACTCGTTTGTCAGCTTCAACATGGCTCTATACTCAGCTTCAGCACTTGAACAGGAGATAACCTTCTGCTTCTTACTCTTCCAAGTTACCAAGTTCCCTCCAATGAATGTACAATACCCAGTAGTTGATCTCCTGTCCACACTATCTCCTGCCCAATCAGCATCACAATAACCAACCACTTCTGTGCTGCCATTGCAGCCCATCCAAACTCCTTGTCCAGCCGTCCCACCTAAATACCTCAGTATCCTATCAACCATCTTCCAATGATGGACCTTTGGCGCCTGCATATGTTGACTCACTTGATTCACAGCGAAGCATATATCTGGCCTAGTAATTGTCAAGTAGATCAGCTTGCCAACCATCTTCCTGTATAGCTTAGGGTCCTAAAACAACTGCTTCTCTTCAACCTCCCCCTCACGCAGAACCTTATATCCCTCCTCGAGGGGTGTCTTAGCTATCTTTCCTCCAAGCACATCAGTCTCCTTCAACATATCCATAGTATACTTCCTTTGAGACATAAACAAACCCTCCTTTGATCTGCATATCTCAATGCCCAGAAAATACTTCATCTCTCCCAAATCCTTGATGTCAAACACAGATTTGAGAAACTCCTTAGTAGCTTGAATCCCTGCCTTATCACTCCCTGTGATAATCAAATCATCCACATACACTAGAATCACAATGATCCCTGAAGGTCCTGTCAAGGTGAAGAGAGTGTGATCTAATTCAGACTTCCTAAAGCCTCTCCCATTGAGTGTTGTACTCAGCTTCCTGTACCAAGCTCTAGGTGATTGTTTCAGCCCATATATTGCCTTCTTCAATCTCAAAACATTCCCTGGCTTTACTAGATGCTCAAGACCAGGAGGAGGAAGCATGTATACCTCATCTTCTAGCTCACCTTGTAAGAAAGCATTCTTCACATCCATCTGCCACAAATCCCACTCCAAGTTTGTTGCAATGGACAACACAATCCGAACTGTATGTAGCTTAGCTACTGGGGCAAAGGTATCAATGTAATCCTCTCCATAGGTCTGTGTAAATCCTCTTGCAACCAATCTGGTCTTCTTCCTATCAATCTGTCCATTTGCTAGATACTTGATTGTGAAGATCCATCTACTAGATACAGCCCTCTTTCCCTTAGGCAGCTCACTCTCATACCATGTATCATTTTTGATCATAGCACCTGCTTCAGCTCCCACTGATTCTTTCCATTCCTTGTCTAACATAGCTTCTTCATAAGTCCTTGGTACATAACTCTCATCTAGACTAATCATAAAGGCATAATGCTCCTCTGGAAACTCAGCAAAGGAACACACGGCTTGAGAAGGATGCTCCACAGCCTGGGCATTGTAGTACACTCTCGTGTTTACCCAGTTGGAAGGATCCCTCTTTATCCTTGTGCTCCTCCTCAAAGCTTGAACCTGATCTTCAGTTTGCACACTAGCCGGCTCCACTTGCTCTTCTTCTGAACTGGCCGGTGTGACTTGTTCTTCTACACTAGACTGAACCTCATCCACTTCTCCACTAGACTGAACCTCATTGTTCTCAACTTCTTGTGATGTATCTTGATCATGAAGATCTGAATCCTCTTGGTTTTGCTCTTGCTCACCAGATTCAGTTCCATTCCCCCTCTCATGATCAAGAGGAGTTGTTCTTCCAGCTCCACCACTCTGATTGGAAGACTCTCTCCTTCCAGTTTCCTGATCCTGGGATAATCCTATCCCAAGCTTCTCTAACAACACTCTCAGTATTGTTGCCTTATCAGATGGAGCTTGAGACCAATCCTTCAGATTTTCCCACTCCTTTTCTTCATAATAACCTTTTGTTTCAACAAACTTCACTTCTCTAGATACCATCACTCTCCTTGCTTCAGGATCATAGCACTTGTACTCCTTCTGAGCGATAGAGTAACCAATGAACATAGCCTTAGTACTCTTTGCCTCCAGCTTGTTTCTCTGCTCTCCTGGAACCATGACATAGCACACACACCCAAAGACACGTAGATGATCAATGACAGGTTTGCTCTTGTTCAACACCTCAAATGGAGACAGATTCTTCAATATCTTGGTTGGAACCCGGTTGATGAGATAGCAAGCAGTCTGCACAGCATCACTCCAAAAACGTTTTGGGACATTTGCATGAAACATCATCGATCTAGCAACCTCCATCAAGTGCCTGTTCTTCCTCTCAGCTACACCATTCTGCTGTGGTGTATAAGGGCAGCTAGTCTGATGGACAATCCCATGCTTGGCTAGATGATTCTTGAAGGCATTGCTGATGTATTCACCTCCATTATCTGATCTCAGTACCTTCACAGTAGCATTGTATTGATTAGATACATATGCTTGGAAATTCATAAATGCTTCTAGCTGTTGAGATGAGAGAATAAAGAGTTGATATATTGAGAGAGGAAGAGATTTGGAGCAGATAGTAACTTTGGAGTTTTACTGTGGTAACTTTAGTTTAACCACAGTAACTACTTGGGGAAGTTATCTGATGGGATGAGAAGGTAAATTAGTGAAGAGAAGAGAGGAATTTCGACCAAAGAGGATAAGGAAGGATAAGGGAGCACTTTGACAGCCTGTATGATGCTGTAAAGGAGAGGATGCTTTTACACTAGTGCAAGCATGTGAGAAAGCACAGCCAAGTGATTCAAAATGAGTTCCAGCCTGTCATTTGACTACACATGCTTATACATTTCGAATTTCCTTGTTGCTCTCTCTATTAATACTTGTAAACCTCATCAGTTATTAATTAATGGAGTTTTGAGTCTCTCTCTCTCTAGAATCTCTCTATTCTCTCTAATCTTTACTCTAATCTTCTCTGATTATTATTAAACACACTCTAAAACACAAAAGTGTTTATGGTATCAGAGCCAGGTTGCTCAAAAGGGGGTGAGTGTGTGATTTATTTTTCGCAAATCTGGGTTCTTTCTTGAGTGTTCTTAGTGTTCTTGGTGTTGTTGAGTGTTCTTGGTGAGTCTGGGTTATGTTCTTCAGTCACTAGGCTCGTTTGGATCTTTCTGATGGAAACAAACAACCTAGTCATGGAGATGAAGCACAGATCTAGTATTCCATTGAAGCTTGAAGAGGAAACTGGTGGAAGTTGGTCAAGATGGGCAAAGGCAGTGTTGAGGAGCTGTGTGTTGTGGAGTAGTCATAAAAAGGGGAAGCCTTTAAGAAGAATGGCTATAGAAGCAGGTCAGGCGTGGAGTCTGAGGTATGTAGATAGAGTTGTTCAAGAAAACCATACAAGATGTGGGATTGAAGCAGCTCATGGGAGTAGATCCGATCTGAAGAAGGTTTGTGGAGTCAAGAGAGCTAACACAGACCTGAGAAGAGGAAAGGAAGAACTCCATCAGCTTGTGGGCAAGCTGAAATACTTGTGGAGAGAGTTGGATTTGTTGAGATCAAGAACATCAGATCCGGAGGTGATTCAAGAAAGGCTGGAGCAAGATGTAGTCTTGAGCCTTCTAGTGAGCTTAAACTCATCATATGGTCAGCTGATTATGCAGGTAGCCAAAGATGATGAGCGAGTAGATGTGGATGGGTTGTGTGAGCTTGTTCAGTCTTCATATAAAGTATATGAGAAGAGCAAGAGACTGATCAGGATCAGAGATGGTACAAGCTGTAAGAAGGGAAGGCTTAGAAAGCTTTCTAGAGTGTGGCTTAAGATGGGAAAGGCTTGGAAGAAGAACGTGGAGTCTGGTTATCTAAGTGATAAGATGAGCTTGAAGATGATCAAGGAGGTGGCTCAACAAGTGGTAAGAGGAGAGTGTTCTTACTCTGCCTATATGAGTAACTCAGTGGAGGATAGTATGGTTATGAAGGAGCAGGAGATCAAAGGAGCAGATGACCCTATCACAAAGAAAGAATGGGATGAGTTTGTCAAGTATGTGTATGCTCTGGCTACGACCCGGAGACAAGGTGCTCCTGCCTTAGCATCCACATCCAAACCCATTATCCTTGATTCTGGAGCAACACATCATATGAGCAGTGATAGAAGTCTGATAAGTGAAGTCAAGGCTGCAACAGGGAGTGTCATGATAGCTAATGGTGCTAGGATCCCAATAGAAGGAGTGGGAAACCTCAAGCTGTTTGAGAAGAACTCACCTGCGTTCTATTTGCCTCAATTCACTTCAAATCTGATATCAGTGAAGAAGGCCACAATTGATCTTGATTGTCAAGTAGTATTCAGGCCAAATGAGGTTGAGTTTCAAGACTTGAAGACTGGGAGAGTTATTGGTAGAGGGGACAGCAGGAATCAGTTGTATCATCTCCAAACAGCTAAGAACTCTAATCCTATTGATTCTATATGCTTGAGTAGTACTGCTGATAGGTGTGACAGTATTACTTGGCATGCTAGATTAGGACATCCTCATGCTCGTGCAATTGAATTGATTAAACCTAATATGTCATTCAATCACTTGGAATGTGAAGCTTGCATCTTAGGGAAGCATTGTAGAACTGTTTTTCCCACATCAGAGACCATATATGCAAATTGTTTTGATCTTGTTCATTCTGATGTGTGGACAGCCCCTTGTATGTCTAGAGAAAACCAGAAGTACTTTGTGACATTCATAGATGAGAAGTCTAAGTATACATGGATCACATTGCTGCCATCTAAGGATAGAGTGTTTGAAGCTTTTGTCAACTTCCAAGGATATGTAACTAACCATTACAACGCTACTGTGAAGGTACTATGGTCTGATAATGGAGGAGAATACACCAGTCATGCCTTCAAGAATCATTTGGCTAAACATGGGATAGTGCATCAGACCAGTTGTCCTTACACACCACAGCAGAATGGGGTAGCTGAGAGGAAGAATAGGCATCTAATGGAGGTGGCTAGATCCATGATGTATCATGCTAGTGTTCCAAAGAGGTTTTGGGGTGATGCTGTTCAGACTGCATGCTATCTTATCAATCGGATTCCAACTAAGGTATTGCAGAATCTGTCTCCGTTTGAAGTGCTGAACAAGAGCAAGCCACACATAGATCATCTGCGTGTCTTTGGATGTCTATGTTATGTCTGGGTTCCAGGAGAACAGAGAAACAAGTTGGAGGCAAAGAGCACTAAAGCAATCCTCATTGGGTACTCAGTAACTCAGAAGGGGTACAAGTGCTATGATCCAGCAACCAGGAGAGTGTTGTTAAGTTCATAGAGACCAAGGGGTATTATGAAGAAAAGAATTGGAAAGACTTGGAAGATCTGTCTCAAGAACCAAGAAACATGGCAGAGAATCTGAGGAACATATTGGAAAGGCTTGGGGTAAACATGTCCCAGGATAAGGTTAGAGAACCTGAAAGAACAACTCCCCTTGATCATGAGGGGGGAAATGAGTCTGAATCAGGAGTGCAAGAGCAGCACCAAGGGGATTCAGGTCATCATGATCAAGTGGTGACACAAGAAGTAGAGAATTTTCCTCAGGTCAGTGTGGATGAGCAAGGAGAGGTTCATGATCAAGAGGAGGTGAGTGAGACAGAAACAGAGGTTCAAGCAGAGGTTCATACTGAGGAACAGGTTCAACCATTGAGGAGGAGCACACAGATAAAGAGGGATGCTTCCAACTGGGTAAACACGAGAGTGTACTACAATGCCCAGGCTGTGGAGCATCCTTCTCAAGCTGTGTGTTCCTTTGCAGAATATCCAGAAGAGCACATGATGTTTATGTGTAACTTGGATGAGAATGAGATACCAAGATCTTATGAAGAAGCTATGAAGCACAAGGTTTGGAGAGATTCAGTAGGAGATGAAAGGGATGCAATGATCAGGAATGACACTTGGTATGAGAGTGAGTTACCTAAAGGGAAGAAGGCAGTTTCAAGCAGATGGATCTTCACCATCAAGTATCTTGCAAATGGGGAGATAGATAGGCGCAAGACCAGGCTGGTTGCAAGAGGATTTACACAGACTTATGGGGAAGATTACATTGACACTTTTGCACCAGTGGTCAAGCTTCACACAATTCGAATTGTGTTATCCATTGCAACAAACTTGAAGTGGGATTTGTGGCAAATGGATGTGAAGAATGCTTTCTTGCAAGGTGAACTTGAAGATGAAGTATACATGCATCCACCTCCTGGTCTTGAGCATCTAGTAAAGCCAGGAAATGTGTTGAGATTGAAGTGTTGAGATGAGGTAATAAAGAGTGAATACATTGATAGAGAAAGAGGATTGAGACATACAGTAACTTTGGAGTTTTACCACAGTAACTTTGTTTTACTGTGGTAACTAAGTAAAAGCTTGGAAACTTACCTTGCTTCACCTTGGAGAGTTAGCCACGACCAAGGAGCTTCTGGATAAGGAAGGGGCAGTCTGGATAAGGTTTCCTCACAGCTAGAGAGGCTGGAGACAGGCTGTAAAGTAGACAGCATCTAGTAAAAGATGCCAAAGGGATCAAGCATGTGAAGACTCCCATTGGCTGCTTTTGGATAGCTCTCTTTGACTACACATGCTCTGAATCTCTACCCTATCAGATACATTTCGAAAATGGATTGTCTCACTCATATAAATATGTTGTAAACCTCATCTTTAATAATTAATGGAGTTTTGAGTATTCTCTCTATTCTCTCTCTACTTATTCTCTTAATCTCTTTAATCTTACACAAAACAATCTGATTGTTCTTAAACACACTCTAATACACAAAAGTGTTTATGGTATCAGAGCCAGGTTACTAAAAGGGTGGAAGTGTGTTATTCATGTTCTTAAAAATCTGGTTTTGTGTTCTTGAGCTGTTCTTGATGTTCTTGAGTGTTCTTGGTGGTTTTGAGCTCTGTTCTTCATTTGCTGGGTTTTATTGAGGACATCTGATGGAGTCAAACGTGAGCAGAGAGATGAAGACAAGATCAAGTTATCAAGTGAAGAAAGGGAGAGAAAATGAGTGGATCTGGTCAGGTTGGGTAGAGACAGCTTTGGAAAGCTGTGGGATTTGGAGTAATCATGTAAAGGAAGAGCCTTTAAAGGTGAGAGCTGCTGAGAAAGATCAGACAGCAAGTTTGAAGGAGATTCAAGTAAAGGTAGAACCTTTAAAGGAGGTAGCTGCTGAAGAAGGTCAGACAGCAAGGTTGGAGGTTCATGAAGCCAAGGGCGTGATCTATAGTCTAGGACAAGGGAAGGACGAGTTGTATCAGCTTGTGGGGAGGCTGAGAGAAGTAGAATCAGAGTTGGGTATGGTGAAAACTCATACAGGAAGGAGGAAGCAAGATGTGATCTTTAGCTTTCTTATGGGAGAGATATGTGAGCTGGTTGAACACATTTGTGATGTGTGGGAGATAAACAAGAAGCCAGGTAGATGGAAGAGAGGTACAAGCTGCAAGAAGGGAAAGTTGAGAAAGCTTTCTAAGATGTGGGTTATGATGAGCAGATTATGGAGGAAGGATATCAAGGAGAGTATGCAAGTAGGAGAGTGTTTCTACTCAGCTTACATGGGAGAATCTGAAGAGAGCAGTGGGGTTATGAGGAAGCTAGAGTCAAAAGGAGCGGATGAACCTGTCACAAAGGATGAATGGGATGAGTTTGTCAAGTATGTGTATGCTTTGGCTACGACCCGAAGACAAGGTGCTCCTGCCAAAGCATCCACATCCAACAAACCCATCATTATTGATTCTGGAGCAAGTCTGTTGACTTGAAGAAAGAAATGGAGCCAATGGAGGAGTTGGGTTGAGTTTGGGTCTTGAGCAAGAATAGGGCAAGACCTCCGGAGATTGTCTATCAAGGCTTTAGGAGTGTTCAGGAGTGTTCAGGAGTGTCCAGAAGTATCCAAATGAGGTGTGCAAAGTTAGGGTCAAGTCCAGGAGGGACTTAGACATACTTAGACACCATTTGGAGTCAGATTGGTAGTTGGTACAAAAATAGGGCGAGGTACGGATGGGCGGTCCGTACCATCGACCGTACTTGTTCCAGATCAACCTGAAATGAAGCTGTGCAAACTTAGGGCGCAAGAGAAGACAAACCTGAGTTATCTTGTGACTGTTTGTGGATAAGGGAGAGCTAGGGCGTGGTCAATGACAGGCTGTCTTTGAGCTGTAAAGGAAAAGCAGCCTTGACCATGTATCTAGCCATCTTTGTGAATAAGGTTCATGGGAGCCTTAAGGGAACCAATCAGGAGCCAGCCCTTGCTTTGACCAGTTTGAATCAACCAATCAGCATCCATCACGTCCTCAGCAACCCACCAGACTCCATCCTAGCCATCCATTTCAATTCAGTCATTTCTATCCATTAGATTAAGGGTTTATGAGTTTGCAATGTGTAAAGCTTATAAATAAGCTATGTATGGACGTTTTTGTGTCTCTCAAGAGAGAGAGGGGGATTTCCCCTCCTCCTTCATAATACAAAGTGTGTTCTTGGATAAGAATCCCTCAAACTACCCCTTTCTTATACTTAAATCTCTTAATCTCTCTAAATCTCTTGTTTCTGTCCAAGTTCATACTGTTCTTCATCAGACCTTTCTCTCTTCAGTTCAAGCTCTCATTTCGCCCTTAGTGGCTTCTTCTCACACACACAGCCTGAGCTCTGAAAACCTAACATGGTATCAGAGCCAGGTTCATCAGAACTTGGTTCCAGCTTCCGCATATACATCACAAGCCTAGTCTCATCTCAAATCCAAGCCATTGAAGATCTGTCCTTTTGGTTCTCTCTCTTCAAGAAGAAGGTGTATGAAGCCAAGGAGGTTTATCATGGTCGTGCCTCCTCTCTCCAGTCCATTAAAGGTGTGTCTCAACTCTGGTCCAAGCTGAAACCATTCAAGAAGAAAGCTTTCCCCTTGTTCCTGAAGTTGGTGACTTGGAGATGTGAAGAAAGGTGGAGCCTTTTGAGTTGTGGTTTCAAGGAGAAGGTTATGAACACAAGGAGAGGGTGTTGGGTGACGATCCAGCTCTCTTACCCATCAGATTCGTGACCTATAACCAAGGAGGCTCAAGGAACCAGCTCAGGTTCCTTGGTTGTAAGTTAATCCTAAACCTTCTTGATATGAGCTTGTGATTGAAACTGGTTGTGTGTTGTGTTGTGTAGTGTTGCAATCCGTGGGTTCTTGATATGAAATGCTATATTGTATTGTCTAGTTCAGTCCCAGGATGCTTTAAGAGTCTTGTTTGATGTTGAGAAATAAAATGCTTACCCGGTTTGGTTATGATTGTGCTAGGATGTTAGAAACTATCTAAATCCTATTAGCTTTCATTAAACTGAAATCACTTAAGGTTTTGCATTGTCTGATGTTGATTGATGATTAATATTGCTTTGCCTCAGTTATAAGTGATGTGTGTTAGGATAATAGAAAGCATTGGCTGATCTTGTTGCATACATGAGCTAGAAACTGATTAAGGTCACAGCATATTGTCATCTTGTTGCTGCCTTAACATTGAGCACATAGATGGATGTCTATGATTGCGGATTAAGGTAGGGTTGATTGCCTAAGTAGCTTGTCTTGAATCTGATTTGATCTTGCTTGTACTTAGAGAGATTGCTTGCAAAGATGTGAACTTGATAATGCTTGTTTCAATCTGTTGCATAGCTTGTGACATTGGAGATCAAACTTGATGATTAGTCAAGGATTGATCCCAATGCTTGTGTCTTATCTTTGCTGGAGTTTGAGTGATGTTTCAGGTTCACAAGATGTGCTCTCTGTCCATCACCAATCCGAGCAGAAGAGGAAGACTTTACGCATTGGGAATGGTCGCTGTGGTGTGTGTGTGGATACACAAGGCGAGTGGTCATCACCTAAGTCTAGAGGAGACCGGTGACCAGAAGGCATTGGAGATAAAGGGAAGGGTTGATCAGTGGTTGAAGCGCACTCTATGAGATGTTGCGCTCCTGATCTTAAGGCTCATTGAGGCTCACTCCAAGCTTGGACCCATACTCAATCCAAGCTTGAGGAGGGGAGCAAAGTGAGCCACCTGATGATCCTGTTGCTCAATGACCTGTGTTAGTCAAGGCCATTGCAAGCTGATCATGGAGTGATCCAGCCGAAGTGGAGGGAAGAAGAAAGTCACTCAACAAGCTAGTGTGAGATGCTTGGAGAGTGGGCTGAGGTATCTCCTCAGTGCAATGGTGATGTAGTGGAGGATTCAAGCATCAAGTCTGAAAGAGATGGAGGTGCTCTCCACAAGGCTTATCATGGAGCTAACATGCGCTCACTATCAATCTTGGACCTTTCCTATACTCGGTCTCAAGCTTGAGGGGGACTGTTGATGAGCTTGCATGATAAGAGAAGGAGCTGTTAAGCTCAGCAAGTGAGGGATTCAAGTGGTGTGTGAAGAGCAGCCACTCCTCAACATTTAAACAAGGGAGTAAACCTGATCAATCTCTTTATATACATTCATGATAGGTTTATCTCTTGAGAACTGATACACTTGTGGAATGATGTATCAGGTACCTTACTTGGAGACTCAATGGAGAGGATCAGGTCGTTCCTAGCCTTTCAAGATGGCATGAAGTCAGGTGAAAGGGGGAGACACTAAGCCGGTTCTATAGAAGAGTCTAAGAAGGTGTGGTGAAGTGAAGAGGCCGTGATCCAGAGCCTATGTGCCTAAACCTCAGTGATACTAAGGCACATAGGCTCACTGGCCAATCCCTAGGCCTTGAAGGCTCTACTCTTTTTCCCTCATCAAGGTTTTGTCCCAAAGGGTTTTCCTTGGTGAGGTTTTTAATGAGGGAGTTCTTCAAGGTTCCAAGCTTGGCTTAGGATCACCTAGAGTCAAGCTTGAGGGGGAGTGTTGACTTGAAGAAAGAAATGGAGCCAATGGAGGAGTTGGGTTGAGTTTGGGTCTTGAGCAAGAATAGGGCAAGACCTCCGGAGATTGTCTATCAAGGCTTTAGGAGTGTTCAGGAGTGTCCAGAAGTATCCAAATGAGGTGTGCAAAGTTAGGGTCAAGTCCAGGAGGGACTTAGACATACTTAGACACCATTTGGAGTCAGATTGGGAGTTGGTACAAAAATAGGGCGAGGTACGGATGGGCAGTCCGTACCATCGACCGTACTTGTTCCAGATCAACCTGAAATGAAGCTGTGCAAACTTAGGGCGCAAGAGAAGACAAACCTGAGTTATCTTGTGACTGTTTGTGGATAAGGGAGAGCTAGGGCGTGGTCAATGACAGGCTGTCTTTGAGCTGTAAAGGAAAAGCAGCCTTGACCATGTATCTAGCCATCTTTGTGAATAAGGTTCATGGGAGCCTTAAGGGAACCAATCAGGAGCCAGCCCTTGCTTTGACCAGTTTGAATCAACCAATCAGCATCCATCACGTCCTCAGCAACCCACCAGACTCCATCCTAGCCATCCATTTCAATTCAGTCATTTCTATCCATTAGATTAAGGGTTTATGAGTTTGCAATGTGTAAAGCTTATAAATAAGCTATGTATGGACGTTTTTTGTGTCTCTCAAGAGAGAGAGGGGGATTTCCCCTCCTCCTTCATAATACAAAGTGTGTTCTTGGATAAGAATCCCTCAAACTACCCCTTTCTTATACTTAAATCTCTTAATCTCTCTAAATCTCTTGTTTCTGTCCAAGTTCATACTGTTCTTCATCAGACCTTTCTCTCTTCAGTTCAAGCTCTCATTTCGCCCTTAGTGGCTTCTTCTCACACACACAGCCTGAGCTCTGAAAACCTAACAAAGTCATCACATGATTAGTGACAGAAGCTTAATGAGTGATGTAAAGAAAGCTACTGGGGGTGTGATGATAGCAAATGGTGATAGGATTCCAATAGAAGGAGTTGGAAAGCTCAAGCTATTTGATAAAGACTCAGATGCCTTCTACATGCCACAATTTGCTTCAAATCTAATATCTGTGAGGAAAGCCACGATTGATCTTGGCTGTCAGGTAGTCTTCAGGCCAGATGATGTTGAGTTCCAAGATTTGAAGACTGGAAGGGTGATTGGGAGAGGAGACAGCAAGAATAATCTATACCAGCTCCAATTGGCTAAGATCTCTAAACCCTTTGATTCTATGTGTTTGAGTAGTACTTATGAGAAGATTGATAGTAGTACTTGGCATGCTAGATTGGGACATCCTCATGCTCGTGCTATTGAATTGATAATTCCTAATATGTCATTTAATCACTTGGAGTGTGAAGCATGCATATTAGGAAAGCATTGTAGGACTGTTTTTCCAACATCAGAAACTACTTATGAGCATTGCTTTGATCTAGTTCATTCAGATGTGTGGACTGCTCCTTGTTTGTCTAGAGATAGCCAGAAGTACTTTGTGACATTCATTGATGAGAAGTCTAAGTATACTTGGCTTACATTGCTTCCATCTAAAGATAGGGTGCTAGAAGCATTTATGAACTTCCAAGCATATGTATCTAATCAATACAATGCTACTGTGAAGGTACTGAGATCAGATAATGGAGGTGAATACATCAGCAATGCCTTCAAGAGTCATCTAGCCAAGCATGGGATTGTGCATCAGACTAGCTGCCCTTATACACCACAGCAGAATGGTGTAGCTGAGAGGAAGAACAGGCACTTGATGGAGGTTGCTAGATCAATGATGTTTCATGCAAATGTACCAAAACGCTTTTGGAGTGATGCTGTGCAGACTGCTTGCTATCTCATCAACCGGGTTCCAACCAAGATATTGAAGAATCTGTCTCCATTTGAAGTGTTGAACAAGAGCAAACCTGTCATTGATCACCTACGTGTCTTTGGGTGTGTGTGCTATGTCATGGTTCCAGGAGAGCAGAGAAACAAGCTGGAGGCAAAGAGTACTAAGGCTATGTTCATTGGTTACTCTATCACTCAGAAGGGGTACAAGTGCTATGATCCTGAAGCAAGGAGGGTGATGGTATCTAGAGAAGTGAAGTTTGTTGAAACAAAAGGTTATTATGAAGAAAAGGAGTGGGAAAATCTGAAAGATTTGTCTCAAGCTCCATCTGATAAGGCAACAATACTGAGAGTGTTGTTGGAGAAGCTTGGGATAGGGTTATCCCAGGATCAGGAAGCAGGAAGGAGAGAGCCTTCCAATCAGACTGGTGGAGCTGGAAGAACAACTCCTCTTGATCATGAGAGGGGGAATGGAACTGAATCTGGTGAGCAAGAGCAAAACCAAGAGAATTCAGGTCTTCATGATCAAGATATATCACAAGAAGTTGAGAACAATGTTCAGTCTAGTGGAGAAGTGGATGAGGTTCAGTCTAGTGGAGAAGCGGATGAGGTTCAATCTAGTGGAGAAGAGCAAGTGGAGCCGGCTAGTGTGCAAACTGAAGATCAGGTTCAAGCTTTGAGGAGGAGCACAAGGAAAAAGAGGGATCCTTCCAACTGGGTAAACACGAGAGTGTACTACAATGCCCAGGCTGTGGAGCATCCTTCTCAAGCCGTGTGTTCCTTTGCTGAGTTTCCAGAGGAGCATTATGCCTTTATGATTAGTCTGGATGAGAGTTATGTACCAAGAACTTATGAAGAAGCTATGTTAGACAAGGAATGGAAAGAATCAGTGGGAGCTGAAGCAGGTGCTATGATCAAAAATGATACATGGTATGAAAGTGAGCTGCCTAAGGGAAAGAAGGCTGTATCTAGTAGATGGATCTTCACAATCAAGTATCTAGCAAATGGACAGATTGATAGGAAGAAGACTAGATTGGTTGCAAGAGGATTTACACAGACCTATGGAGAAGATTACATTGATACCTTTGCACCAGTAGCTAAGCTGCACACAGTTCGGATTGTGTTGTCCATTGCGACAAACTTGGAGTGGGATTTGTGGCAGATGGATGTGAAGAATGCTTTCTTACAAGGTGAGCTAGAAGATGAGGTATACATGCTTCCTCCTCCTGGTCTTGAGCATCTAGTAAAACCATGGAATGTTTTGAGATTGAAGAAGGCAATATATGGGCTTAAGCAGTCTCCTAGAGCTTGGTACAGGAAGCTGAGTACAACTCTCAATGGGAGAGGATTCAGGAAGTCTGAACTTGATCATACACTCTTCACTTTGGTTACTCCATCAGGGATCATTGTGATACTGGTATATGTGGATGATTTGATTATCACAGGGAGTGATAAGGCTGGGATTAAAGCCACTAAAGAGTTCCTCAAGTCTGTGTTTGATATCAAAGACTTGGGAGAGATGAAGTATTTCTTGGGGATTGAGATATGCAGATCCAAGGAGGGTTTGTTTATGTGTCAAAGGAAGTATACAATGGATATGCTGAAGGAGTCTGATGTACTTGGAGGAAAGGTAGCCAAGACACCTCTTGAAGAGGGGTATAAGGTCTTACGTGAGGGGGAGGTTGAAGAGAACCAGTTGTTTGAGGATGCTAAGCTGTATAGGAAGATGGTTGGCAAGCTGATCTACTTGACTATTACCAGGCCAGATATATGCTTTGCTGTGAATCAAGTGAGTCAACATATGCAGGCGCCAAAGGTCCATCACTGGAAGATGGTTGATAGGATACTGAGGTATCTGAGTGGGACGGCTGGACAAGGAGTTTGGATGGGCTGTAATGGCAGTACAGAAGTGGTTGGGTATTGTGATGCTGATTGGGCAGGAGATAGAGTGGACAGGAGATCAACTACTGGGTATTGTACATTCATTGGAGGGAACTTGGTTACTTGGAAGAGTAAGAAGCAGAAGGTTATCTCTTGTTCAAGTGCTGAAGCTGAGTATAGAGCCATGTTGAAGCTGACAAACGAGTTGGTGTGGATTAAGGGGATCTTGAAGCATCTAGAGATTGAGCAGAGCACTCCTATGACTATGCATTGTGACAATCAAGCAGCTATCCACATTGCCTCCAACTCAGTGTTTCATGAGAGAACAAAGCACATAGAGGTGGATTGTCATAAGGTGAGACAGATGATTATCTTAGGAGTGATTCTACCATGTTATACAAGAAGTGAAGATCAGCTTGCAGATGTGTTTACCAAGGCAGCGAGTTTGAAGACAATGGAGTCCATACTATCCAGGCTTGGACTCATTGATCTTACTCCCAGGAGCTGAACCCCTTAACCATGGAGTCTCCACTCTTTTTCCCTCATCAAAGTTTTATCCCAATGGGTTTTCTTTGGTGAGGTTTTTAATGAGGGAGGTCTTCATGGTTTCCAAGCTTGACTTGTTCCACATGGTCAAGCTTGAGGGGGAGTGTTGAGATGAGGTAATAAAGAGTGAATACATTGATAGAGAAAGAGGATTGAGACATACAGTAACTTTGGAGTTTTACCACAGTAACTTTGTTTTACTGTGGTAACTAAGTAAAAGCTTGGAAACTTACCTTGCTTCACCTTGGAGAGTTAGCCACGACCAAGGAGCTTCTGGATAAGGAAGGGGCAGTCTGGATAAGGTTTCCTCACAGCTAGAGAGGCTGGAGACAGGCTGTAAAGTAGACAGCATCTAGTAAAAGATGCCAAAGGGATCAAGCATGTGAAGACTCCCATTGGCTGCTTTTGGATAGCTCTCATTGACTACACATGCTCTGAATCTCTACCCTATCAGATACATTTCGAAAATGGATTGTCTCACTCATATAAATATGTTGTAAACCTCATCTTTAATAATTAATGGAGTTTTGAGTATTCTCTCTATTCTCTCTCTACTTATTCTCTTAATCTCTTTAATCTTACACAAAACAATCTGATTGTTCTTAAACACACTCTAATACACAAAAGTGTTTATGAAGAAGGCAATATATGGGTTGAAACAGTCACCTAGAGTTTGGTACAGGAAGTTGAGTACAACACTCAATGGGAGAGGCTTTAGGAAGTCTGAACTAGATCACACTCTCTTGACCTTGACAGGACCTTCAGGGAGCATTGTGATCCTAGTGTATGTGGATGATTTGATTATCACAGGAAGTGATAAGGCAGGGATTCAAGCTACTAAGGAGTTTCTCAAATCTGTGTTTGACATCAAGGATTTGGGAGAGATGAAGTATTTTCTGGGCATTGAGATATGCAGATAAAAGGAGGGTTTATTTATGTCTCAAAGGAAGTATACTAAGGATATGTTGAAGGAGACTGATGTGCTTGGAGGAAAGATAGCTAAGACACCCCTTGAGGAGGGATATAAGGTTCTGCGTGAGGGGGAGGTTGAAGAGAAGCAGTTGTTTGAGGATCCTAAGCTATACAGGAAGATGGTTGGCAAGCTGATCTACTTGACCATCACACGGCCAGATATATGTTTTGCTGTGAACCAAGTGAGTCAGCATATGCAGGCGCCAAAGGTACATCACTGGAAGATGGTTGATAGAATACTGAGGTATTTGAGTGGCACGCCTGGTCAAGGAGTTTGGATGGGATGCAATGGCAGCACAGAAGTAGTGGGCTATTGTGATGCTGATTGGGCAGGAGATAGAGTGGACAGGAGATCAACAACTGGCTATTGTACATTCATTGGAGGGAACCTGGTTCCTTGGAAGAGTAAGAAGCAGAAGGTCATCTCTTGTTCAAGTGCTGAGGCTGAATATAGGGCTATGTTGAAGTTGACAAACGAGTTGGTATGGATCAAGGGTATCTTGAAGCATCTGGAGATTGAGAAGAGTACTCCTATGACAATGCACTGTGACAATCAAGCAGCAATCCATATTGCTTCTAACTAAGTTTTTCATGAGAGAACGAAGCACATAGAAGTGGATTGTCACAAGGTGAGGCAGATGATTATCTTAGGAGTGATTCTGCCATGTTATACAAGGAGTGAGGATCAACTGGCTGATGTGTTTACTAAGGCAGCGAGATTAAAGACAATGGAGTCCATACTTTCTAGGCTTGGGCTCATTGATCTTACTCCCAGGAGCTGAGCCCCTTAACCATGGAGTCTCCACTCTTTTTCCCTCATCAAATTTTTATCCCAATGGGTTTTCTTTGGTGAGGTTTTTAATGAGGGAGGTCTTCATGGTTTCCAAGCTTGACTTGTTCCACATGGTCAAGCTTGAGGGGGAGTGTTGAGATGAGAGAGGAAGAGATTTGGAGCAGATAGTAACTTTGGAGTTTTACTGTGGTAACTTTAGTTTAACCACAGTAACTACTTGGGGAAGTTAACTGATGGGATGAGAAGGTAAATTAGTGAAGAGAAGAGAGGAATTTCGACCAAAGAGGATAAGGAAGGATAAGGGAGCACTTTGACAGCCTGTATGATGCTGTAAAGGAGAGGATGCTTTTACACTAGTGCAAGCATGTGAGAAAGCACAGCCAAGTGATTCAAAATGAGTTCCAGCCTGTCATTTGACTACACATGCTTATACATTTCGAATTTCCTTGTTGCTCTCTCTATTAATACTTGTAAACCTCATCAGTTATTAATTAATGGAGTTTTGAGTCTCTCTCTCTCTAGAATCTCTCTATTCTCTCTAATCTTTACTCTAATCTTCTCTGCTTATTATTAAACACACTCTAAAACACAAAAGTGTTTACTAGCACCCTATCTTTAGATGGAAGCAATGTAAGCCAAGTATACTTAGACTTCTCAACAATGAATGTCACAAAGTACTTCTGGCTATCTCTAGATAAACAAGGAGCCGTCCACACATCTGAATGAACTAGATCAAAGTAATGCTCATAAGTAGTTTCTGAAGTTGGAAACACAGTCCTACAATGCTTTCCTAATATGCAAGCCTCACACTCTAAGTGATTAAATGACATATTAGGCATGATCAATTCAATTGCACGAGCATGAGGATGTCCCAATCTAGCATGCCAAGTCATACTATCACACCTGTCAACAGCACTACTTAAGCACACAGAATCAAGGAGTTTAGAATTCTTAGCCATTTGAAGATGGTATAGCTGATTCTTGCTGTCTCCTCTGCCAATAACTCTCCCAGTCTTCAAATCTTGAAACTCCACTTCATCAGGTCTGAATACTACTTGACAATCAAGATCAATGGTAGCTTTCTTCACAGATAACAGATTTGAAGTGAACCGGGGCATGTAGAAGGCAGTTGTGTCCTTCTCAAACAGCTTGAGCTTTCCCACTCCTTCTATTGGGATCATAGCACCATTAGCTATCATAACACTCCCTGTTGCAGCCTTGATCTCACTTGTAAGCTTCCTATCACTGATCATATGATGGCTTGCTCCAGAATCAATCACAATGGGTTTAAGAGCTCCGGATTGTACATCATGTTTCTTGCTTGCTGCTAAAGCTTGTACACGTTCCATGAACACCCTCCATTCCTTCCTGGTGATAGGATCATCAGCTCTACCTTCTTCCTCCTGCTCTCTTAGTCCCATTGTCTCATTTAGAGAACCACTTATGAGGGCTGAGTAAGAACACTCTCCCACAACTCTCTTCCTACCCTTTCCTATGTTGATATAAGCTTTGGATAGCATTCTACACCTCCTCCTCTTCCGGAAGCACTCACTCCTGTTGAACTGAAGAGAAGATAGAGCTTGTACAATAATAGGGCAAGCTCTAGAAGATGTCCAGAAGAGTTCAATCAAGCTTCAGATGTGTTCTGAAGTAGTTATCTTGTGAAGTTAAGTCTAGGAAAGACTTAGACTGATCATGTGAAGGCTTTGGAGGAGTTTGGGAGAAGATGGCAGTATGGTGCAAAGCTAGGGCATTCAGTACGGCCATGTACGGCCTAGGGCAAGCCATGAAGATGTCTGGTGCAATCAAGAGGGAAGATAGGGCAATGTACAAAGATCGGGCAAGTGGTACGGACAGGAGGTCCGTACCAACGACCGTATGTGAGATTTTCAGAGCACAGGTTGTGTGGGCGTGGTGAATCAACCTCCACAGGTTGGGACTGAGTCTTGTTCAACAATGGAAGAGAATAACAAAGAGACTGATGGAAGAATAAGAATGGTGTGAGATTAAGAGACTTTGGGTGAGAGATTGAGAGATTAGAGAGATTGAGAGATTAGGTAACCAGAGAATAGAGATTGGGAGATTCAAAGTAACCAAAGACTATGAAGGAGAAGGGGAAATCCCCCTAACTCTCTTAAGAGTTACAAATCGCCATATACATCTGTTTATATAGACTTTTACAATCTGAGACATCATAAACCTATATCTAATGGCTGTAAATAACTTAAGAGGAATGGATGGTGTAGATGAGCTGGTCTTGTTGCAATCTGTGTAGTTGAATCTGATTGGCTGAAGCAGCTGGCGCCTATCTTTAATTCAAACCAGGGCTGTGCTGTGATTGGCTCTCCTTAAGCTCCTCCTAATCTGTCCACAGATCAGTCTGGGTTCATGGTCGTGGCTCCCCTTGCCTTTACAGTCAAAGCCAGCCTGTCCCATGACCAAACTCTCCAATCATATCACAGCACCTTATCTTCTTTGTCTTCTTCTCTTAAGAGCTTCTTTTGTCTTCTTCTCTTAAGAGCTTGTTTTGTCTTCTTCTCTTAAGAGCTGACCTATGCCCTATTTTTGCACAAACTTCATAACTTCTGAAATGATCGAGTTATGAGCTTTCGGGTCGGGACAGGTCCGTACGGATCCGTACGGTCCGTACACGTCCGTACCAAATCCGTACGGCCTCGCCCTAAGTTTGCACACTCGACCACCTGCTCCCAAAGATACTCCTAAGCCTCTCCTGACTTGGCCCTATCTTTGCACAACCATCAGATCACTTCTGGACACTCTCAGACCCTCCTGAAGCCTTAGTAGACAATCCCTGAAGGACTTGCCCTATCTTTGCACAAGCACCAACTCAACTCATCACCTTTGCTTCTCCACTTCTTCTCTTCAAGTTAACACTCCCCCTCAAGCTTGACCTTAGCTGATCCTAAGTCAAGCTTGGAACCTTGAAGAATCCCCTCATTAAAAACCTTACAAGGAAAACCCTTTGGGACAAAACCTTGTAAGGGAAAAAGAGTAGGTTCATCAAGGCCTGGGGATTGGCCAGTGAGCCCTTGTGCCTTAGAACCAGTGTGGTTGGACACAAGAAGCTCTGGATCACGGCCTAATAGGTGCAACAACTCTTCACAGCTTTGCACACACTTCACACTTCAGCTTCACCTCTTCATGGAACTGGTTTGAAGTCTCCCCCTCTCAACTGACTTCTCAGCCATCTTAGAGAAGCTAGGACATGACCAGAGTATCTTCAAACACCAGTGAGCCTTATCAACACTTCACACACGGCTTGCCCTCCTCATAGACCTGGTTTGGATCTCCCCCTCTCAACAGACTTCACAGCCACCTTAGAGAAGCTAGGAAATGACCAGGAACACCTTTAGTGAGGCTCAAGCAATGGTACCTGATACATTATCCCAAAGGTGCATCAGTACCTATCAAAACCAAGAAAATGAATATCCTGCATCACACTTGATGCACACAATCTCACACTTCAATCATAATCTTTTTAAGTATCTTTTCACGCATAAGCAATGAATAAGATGAATGAAGAAGATTTGAAGAAAGAGTTTAAAAATCTAAGGGAACTTCCCTTGTGTTTTTGTGAGTTTCCTAACTCGGCCAATGCACCATCTTCTTGGCATCATCAACTTCTTGGAAAGGCAGAATGGATTTATCAGCTTCTCCTCAATCCCCTCTCATTGAAGCCGCATTGATGGAGAGCCTTCTTCCTCACTCGCCAAGGCTGCTCTGAACAGCCTCTTACCTAGACACGCCACTGACTTGGTCCGGTTGATGATCCTTGTAGAAGCCTTTGCAAAGACTTGTTACTGACCATGGATCATATGCATTAAGACTCCCCCTCAAGCTTAGAACCGAGACTAGAAGGAGCTAAGCTTGTGATGATCCTATGCATCTCCATGGTCTAATAACTATCATCTTTCATGATAGCTTTCTTCTTGTGAGTTTACTCTCTTCCTTAACCAGGAACTAGGGTGTTTGAATCACCATAGAGAGTCTCACAAGACACACCTCTCATTGCATAATGACCCATGCTACACTTCCTGTAGACTAAGGACTAGATATGTCCAATGGTATTATGCAATGGCCATCTCTCATTGCATACTCAATCACACTACACTTCCTGTAGATTATGGACTAACATGTCCTGGTGATGATATGCAATGGCACAAGACCTTTGTCTTTACATTCTTGGTTGTTGGCGAGTTACATGTATCACACTCCTTGTGTACCTAACACCACCACAACTCAATGCAAGATCAGATCATCCCATTGGGATCAAACTAAGATCATCCATCCTGTTTGATCACCAATGCCACAACAATATATAAATCTTGAAACAAGCCAATCAATCAAAGCAAGAACAATCAGTTTTAAATCTCTAAAATGACAATGCAAGCTTTAAACAATACATTGACAATTTAGGCTCATTTTTAAATGCATCAATACATGAATGCACAGTCTTAAAGCATTAACTACATGAATGCATCAGGTTCAATCCGAGAGCAATATTAAAGCTATGCACAACAGTTCCAATCAATACTAATGATGCAAGCAACTTAGACAGTTTCTAATTGATGCAAGACAATCAATGATGGATTAAACATAGGCAATAGCATCAGACAACAATAGGATTGAACTTAGACAGTATGAGACATGCTTATGTATGCAAAACAGCTTATCAATCATGATGCAAGCAGCAGAGACATTCTACTCAATTCTACAACACATTCATGATGATTTCAAGCTATGGCAATACACAAGACAATGCAATGAACAGAACATGAGATTTTGGGACTCTAGACATTACTTAATATCAATAAGACAATGCAGTAGCAAACTATTTCCAGTGCAATTAGCCTAGACCTTCTACTAGAAGACATATTAAAAATAGATGAGACTAGGTTTACTCCCTTGTTTAAGATGGTGAGGAGTGGTCTCTTCATTTCGCCACTTGAGTCCTCACTTGCTACGCTTAACAGCTTCTCCTTTCATCACACAAGCTCACTAACACTCCTTCTCAAGCTTGAGACCGAGTATAGGGAAGGTCCAAGCTTGAAGGTGAGCGCTTACTAAGCTTCATGAACAACCTTGTGGGAACACCTCCATCTTCTTCAGACTTGATGCTTACTTCCCCACTTAACCACCATTGCACTGAGGAGATACCTCAGCTTACTCTCCAAGTACTTCTTATTAGAAGCTCATTGAGTGGCTTTCTTCTTCCCTCTACTTCGGCTGCATCTACACATGATCAGCTTGCAATGGCCTTGAGGAACCAGGTCATTGAGCTTAGAGGATCTTCTGGTAGCTCACTTGAGTCCACACCTCAAGCTTGACTTAGTATAGGTGCAAGCTTGAAGTGAGTCTCAATGAGACTTCAAACCGGGAGCGCATCACTACCTACAGCTGCGCTTAACCCAACCGATCTGCCATTGCCTTCAGCTCCAATGCCTTCAGGTCATCAGTCTCCCCAAGACTTAGATGATGACCTTTACTTGTGTGTCTCCATGAACCAGGAGCTCATCACTATTACTAGCTGCGCTATCTCAACCGGCCATACACACAAGTCTTTCTCCATTGCTTTAACAATGGCAAGGTCTTCCTCTTCTACTTGGATGGATGGTGAGCAAAGAACACTTCTTGTGAACCTGAAACACCACTCAAACTCCAGCAAAGATAAGACACAATTGCATTGGGATCAATCCTTGACTTCATCAAGTTTGATCACCAATGTCTCAAGCTTTATAACATTAGATAGAATCAAGACACTGTCAAGTTCTTATCTATGCAAGCAACCATTCTCTAAATACTAAGCAAGACCTTATCAGATTCAAGTCAAAGTATTAGGCAATTTTAATCACTCCTTAATATGCTACTTAGACTTTTAATCTAAATGCAACAATACAAGGCAGCAACAAGGCAGTATGCATTAATCTGAATCAGTTTCTACTCATGACAGCAAGTATGATTAGATAATATAATCTATCATCTTAACAAGACAAGTTTCATTTAGAACTGACATTAAGCATTTCACCATTTTCAATAGTATTGTTGTCAAAACTTGATTAATAAATCATCAAGTTTGATTCCCAATATCACAAGCAATGCAACAGATAGACACAAGGCATTATCAAGTTCTATTCTTTGCAAGCTAACTCTCTAAGTACATGCAAGATCCTACCAGATTCAAGACAAGTTACTTAGGCACTTTTAAAGCTTCTTTACTCAGCATTTAGACATGAATCTAATGCTTCAATGTAAGACAGCCATTTGACAGTATGCACTAGCCTTAACCAGTTTCAATTTATGAATGCAACAATATAATCCATCACACATTCATTTATAACTTAGGCTAAGCATTACTATCATCACTTAACATTAGACAATGCATTACTTTCAATCTGTTTTCAGTTCATGAGCTTCAAACAATACCATTTCACATTTAGCAAACTCATTACTTAACAGGAGCAAGCATTTTACTCTTTAAACACTAAACAAGCCTTTAAAGCATCCTGGGACAGATTCAACTAATTTTTATTTAGCAATCACACAAGATGATGTAAAACAGAATCCGCAGGACTTAACCACACCACACAACACAACCATAACATAAAGACACAAGCTTTAAACAAGGGAAGGAGGTTTAGCTTACAGCCAAGGAACCTGTGCTGGTTCCTTGAACCTCCAAGGCAATATGAATCATAACTGGCCAGATCTGAGCTGTTGGTTTGAGAACCAACATCTCCTTCTTTGCCTGGCCTTTCTCCTTGAACCCACCATGCCAAAGACACCTCCTTTCACCATGTTTGAGTCGCCACCACAAGTCACCAGTAGAAAGCTTTCTTCTTGAAGGGTTTTCCTTGGACAGAGAATAGGAAAGGCTTGGACATGCTTCCAATGGCTTTCTTTCTTCAGGACGGACATGAGAGAGTGTAGAACGACCAAGGACAGCTCCTGGACACCATGGATGAGCACATCTTCTTCTTGAAGAGGTTGAACAGCCGGCTGGACCATGAAGCTTCTTCTTGGCTTGAAATGGCATGGGAGTGAGCTTGTGCTTGAGCGGAAGCTGGAACCAAGTTCTGATGAACCTGGCTCTGATACCATGTGAGATTTTCAGAGCACAGGTTGTGTGGGCGTGGTGAATCAACCTCCACAGGTTGGGACTGAGTCTTGTTCAACAATGGAAGAGAATAACAAAGAGACTGATGGAAGAATAAGAATGGTGTGAGATTAAGAGACTTTGGGTGAGAGATTGAGAGATTAGAGAGATTGAGAGATTAGGTAACCAGAGAATAGAGATTGGGAGATTCAAAGTAACCAAAGACTATGAAGGAGAAGGGGAAATCCCCCTAACTCTCTTAAGAGTTACAAATCGCCATATACATCTGTTTATATAGACTTTTACAATCTGAGACATCATAAACCTATATCTAATGGCTGTAAATAACTTAAGAGGAATGGATGGTGTAGATGAGCTGGTCTTGTTGCAATCTGTGTAGTTGAATCTGATTGGCTGAAGCAGCTGGCGCCTATCTTTAATTCAAACCAGGGCTGTGCTGTGATTGGCTCTCCTTAAGCTCCTCCTAATCTGTCCACAGATCAGTCTAGGTTCATGGTCGTGGCTCCCCTTGCCTTTACAGTCAAAGCCAGCCTGTCCCATGACCAAACTCTCCAATCATATCACAGCACCTTATCTTCTTTGTCTTCTTCTCTTAAGAGCTTCTTTTGTCTTCTTCTCTTAAGAGCTTGTTTTGTCTTCTTCTCTTAAGAGCTGACCTATGCCCTATTTTTGCACAAACTTCATAACTTCTGAAATGATCGAGTTATGAGCTTTCGGGTCGGGACAGGTCCGTACGGATCCGTACGGTCCGTACACGTCCGTACCAAATCCGTACGGCCTCGCCCTAAGTTTGCACACTCGACCACCTGCTCCCAAAGATACTCCTAAGCCTCTCCTGACTTGGCCCTATCTTTGCACAACCATCAGATCACTTCTGGACACTCTCAGACCCTCCTGAAGCCTTAGTAGACAATCCCTGAAGGACTTGCCCTATCTTTGCACAAGCACCAACTCAACTCATCACCTTTGCTTCTCCACTTCTTCTCTTCAAGTTAACACCGTACAGCCCACTCCTCTCGCCCAAGTCATCCGGTTAAGCCCAAATCAAGATGTGCAATGTGAGGGCGGTTTACTTTGATCCAATCCTTTCCTTATGTCCATTGGGGAGTCTTGGAGGCAAAGGAAGAATCAAATGGATAAGGTGAGCTGTTGGTATGAGCTGGAAAGGTAAAGGTGCTTTACCTTTACAGCCTTGACTCATCTGATCCATCCAATTCAAATGAAGCAATCTGAGCCCTCCATTCAGTCCAACCACGACCAGCTAGCACCAGAACATCAAAGACCAGCTTCCTCTCATCCTAACCATCCATTTATCTTTAATTTACAGCCTTAGGATCTAGGTTTATGATCTGAGTTGTGTAAAGGCATAAATAAGCCTCTTAGGATCATTTTGTAACCCTTAAGCTGAGAGAGTCTCTCTTCTTCATAAACTTGTTCTTGGATCTTATTCTCTGGTTACTAAGTCTCTCTAATCTCCCATACACGTTCCTAATCTCTTAGTCTCTCCCATACTCTCTCTGATTCTCTTAAACTCATTTCTATTCTTCATACTTCATCATACACAAATCTCTCATCTGTTCTTACATCACTCAAGCACTTGTACTCTGAAAATCTCACATGGTATCAGAGCCAGGTTGCTCAGACTCCTGGTAGAAGCTTCCGCAACATCCACAAGATCCCAAGCTCACGCCCTTGAAGATTCAGCTCACCTTGTCCCAAGATACTACCTTGAAGAGTTCTTTGACAGTCTTGTTCATCCGGCTTCAACATGGAGTCCAAAAGAATCATTGTCATTGTTGTTACTCTCAATGGTCCCAACTACCTTCTCTGGTCACGTATGGTGAAAACAGCTCTAGGAGGGAGAGGCTTATGGAGCCATTGCCTCACGGATGCTCCAAAGCTCTCCAAGACTGCCGGTTCAAATGAAAGCTCAGCAGATGGTGAATCCGGTTCCAAATCTGTATCTGAGGAGAAGTGGGAACAAGAAGACCTCAAGGTCTTATCCATTCTCCATAGCTCACTGTCTCCATCCATCCTTGAAGCATACTCATACTGTGAGAGTGCTAAAGACCTTTGGAGTACACTTAACAAGATATATGGGAACATCTCCAACACCAGCCGAGTATTTGAGATCAAGAAGTCCATCAACATCCTATCCCAAGAAGATGAGGAGTTCACTGCGCATCTAGGCAAGTTCAGAGCCCTTTGGTCTGAGCTAGAGATGCTTAGACCCCAATCTGTTGATCCGGAGGTGTTGATTGAAAGAAGGGAGCAAGACAAGGTGTTTGGCCTACTACTAACCCTCAGCCCTGCCTACAGCGCCTTGATTCAACATATCTTGAGGTCTGAGAAGCTCCCAACACTTGAAGAAGTGTGTTCCCAAGTCCAAAAGGAGGAGGGATCAATCGGGTTGTTTGGAACAAAGGAAACACTCTCCTTTGCTTCTCAAGCTGAAAGAAGCTCCCAGCCCAACAAGGCGCCTTACAAGAAGGGGGATAGGAGAGGCCTGAAGTGTGAGCATTGCAAGAGGGATGGGCACACCAAGGAGAGGTGTTGGATACTGAATCCAAGCCTCAAACCTGCCAAGTTCAAGTGAACCGTGCCCATGGAGGTTCAAGAGATTAGCTCGGATCTTTTGTTTGTAAGCAAACCTCCTAACCCTTAATAAGAGCTTGTGTCTTTATTTATTGTGCTGTGAGTGGTGTCTAGAGTCCCAGAATCTCATGTTTTGGGTTATTGCACTGTCTTGTGTGTTGCCATAGCTTGAATCATCATGAATGGGTTGTAGAATTGAGTAGAATGTCTCTACTACTTGCATCATGTTTGAAAAGCTGCTTTGCATACATAAGCATGTCTCATATTGTCTAAGTTCAATCCGAGTGTGTACTGATGCTAATGCCTATGTTTAATCCATCAATGAAAGTCTAGCATCAATTAGAAATTGTCTAAGTTGCTTGCATCATTGGTTTTGATTGAAACTGTTGAGCATAGCTTTAATATGTCTCATGGATTGAACCTGTTGCATTCATATAGCTAATGCTTTAAGATTGTGCATTCATGTAGTGATGCATTTAAAAATGAACCTAAATTGCAAATGTACTGATATAAGCTTGCATTGCATTTAGAGAACTTAAAAAAAAAAAAAAACTGAAAAATGAAAAAATGAACCTAGAATGTCAATGTATTGTTTAGAGCTTGCATTGTCATTTTAGAGATTGAAATTTACTTGTTCTTGCCTTGATTGTCTGGCTTGTTTCAAGTATTATATACTGATGTGGCATTGGTGATCAAACAGGATGGAAGATCTTAGTTTGATCCCAATGGGATGATCTGATCTTGCATTGAGTTGTGGTGGTGTTAGGTACACAAGGAGTGATACATGTAACTCGCCAACAGCCAAGAATGTAGAGACAAAGGTATGATATTTAAGGATATAAATGATTATCTGAGTTTAGAAAGGATTATAGAAGGAGAATAAGAGATTAAGAGACAGATTAGAGACTAATGGAGAATCATAATGAAATGAGTAAAGAGAGAGATTGTTTAGAACTGTCTAATCTTATTATGAGATGAGGTTACAATATTTATAGAAGAGGCATTAGGGTTTACAAGTTAAGAGAAAGCAGCACTAGTCATAAGCATGTGAAGTCAAGCCAAAGGGGGGAGCGTCTCTTTTGAATTCACGGATGGTAAGGCTCACACGCTTGGCCTTTACAGCCTGTCCACGGCCTGGATGGATAAGGCTCGTCCCGCCCTTATCCCTAAACGGTCTGATCAGTCTTGAGACCTTCCGTGTACTCTAGAGGCTTTACTCACCCATCTCCTTCTTCCTTCATGTTTCCTCAGATGTACGGCCAAGCCCCTGTCCGTACATAGGCCGTACTGTCCGTACTCTTTCCCATCACTTGCTTAGCTCTTCCTCTCCTTCTCATAATGACTTCCTCATCTCAACACTCCCCCTCAAGCTTAGCTTTGTGAAAGCCTAAGCTTGGATGGCTATGAGATCTTCCTCATTAAAAACCTCACCAAGGAAAACCATTGGGACAAAACCTTGATGAGGGAAAAAGAGTAAAGACCTCACAGCCAAGAGGATCAGCTCCTTCTCTTCCCAAGATCAATGAGGCCCAACCTGATATGAATGGACTCCATTGTCTTCTGTCTTGCAGCCTTGGTGAACACATCAGCCAACTGATCTTCACTCCTCGTGTAACATGGCAAGATGACTCCTAGAATGATCATTTGCCTCACCTTGTGGCAATCAACTTCAATGTGCTTGGTTCTCTCATGAAACACCGAGTTGGATGCAATGTGAATGGCTGCTTGGTTATCACAATGCATTGTCATTGGCGTGGCTTGATCAATCTCCAAATGCTTCAAGATGCCTTTGATCCACACCAACTCGTTGGTAAGCTTCAGCATAGCTCTATACTCAGCTTCTGCACTTGAGCAAGAGACCACCTTCTGCTTCTTACTCTTCCATGTCACCAAGTTGCCTCCAATGAATGTGCAATAGCCTGTGGTTGATCTCCTGTCTGCTCTATCACCAGCCCAATCTGCATCACAGTATCCAACCACTTCAGTGCTTCCATTGCAACCCATCCATACTCCTTGATCAGGTGAGCCGTTGAGATACATCAAGATCCTCTCCACCATGCGCCAATGATGCTCCTTAGGAACTTGCATGTGTTGACTCACCTGATTCACAGCAAAACAAATGTCAGGTCTAGTTATGGTAAGATAAATCAATTTGCCAACTAGTTTTCTATAGAGTTTAGGATCCTGATAAGGTTTGCTGTCTTCAATCTCCCCCTCTCGTGGGACTTTGTAACCATCCTCCATAGGCATCCTTGCTGTCTTGCCTCCATAAGCACCTGCACCTTTCAAAAGATCAAGTGTATACTTCCTTTGGGACATGAATAAACCTTCCTTGGATCTACATATCTCAATTCCAAGAAAGTATTTCATTTCTCCCAAATCTTTAATCTCAAACATGGATTTAAGGAACTCCTTGGTTGCTATGATACCTTCCTTATCACTTCCTGTGATAATGATATCATCAACATACACAAGAAGTGCAATCATACCTGAGGGAGTCGTGAGTGTGAAGAGAGTGTGGTCTAGTTCAGACTTCTTGAAGCCTCGGCCATTCAGAGTAGTGCTCAGCTTGTTGTACCAAGCTCTTGGTGATTGCTTCAGCCCATAGATAGCTTTCTTCAATCTCAACACATTCCCTCTCTTCACTAAGTGTTCCAGGCCTGGAGGTGGATGCATATATACTTCATCCTCAAGTTCACCTTGTAGGAATGCATTCTTCACATCCATTTGCCATAACCCCCATCCAAGATTCACAGCCAAGCTTAATACAATCCGTATTGTATGTAGTTTAGCTACTGGTGCAAAGGTTTCTATGTAATCTTCTCCATAAGTTTGAGTGAAACCTCTTGCTACTAGCCTTGACTTCTTCCTCTCAACCTTTCCATCAGCCTTATACTTGATTGTGAATATCCATTTACTACTCACAGCCTTCTTCCCTTTTGGTAACTCACTTTCATACCATGTATCATTCTTGATCATGGCTCCTGCCTCAGCTCCAACTGATTCCTTCCATTCTTTATCCATGATAGCTTCTTCATAGCTTCTTGGAATATAGTTCTCATCCAAGTTAACCATGAATGCACAATGTTCTTCAGGGTATTGAGCAAAGGAACACACAACTTGAGAAGGATGCTCCACAGCTTGGGCATTGTAGTACACTCGCGTGTTTACCCAAGAGGAAGGATCCTTTCTAAGCCTTGTGCTTCTCCTCAATACTGGTTGTTCTTGCACTTGAACTGGCTCATCTTGTGTATGCAGTTCTTGTGCTTCACTTTGATGTTCTTCATCTCCTCGGTCTTGCTCACCTTGATGATGAGAACCTGAGTTGAACTCTTCTCCTTCTTCACTCAAGCCGACTCCTTCTTGGCCATTTTCTTGAGTTTCAGGTTCACTTCCCCCCTCATGATCAAGGTGAGGTGTTTGAGCAGCTCTACTTGGTTCAGTTGAGCTCTCTTCTGGTTGTCCACTTCTTGTGGACTGATTCTGGTTCATCTTGATACCGAGACCTTCCAAAATAATCCTTAAGACTCCAGCCTTATCTGATGTAAGATCCCTCAAGTCTTCTTGATTCTTCTCTTCATAGTATCCTCTTTCTTCAATAAACTTCACATCTCTAGATACAAGTACCCTTCTAGCTTCTGGATCATAACACTTATATCCTTTTTGAGTTGTTGAGTAGCCAATGAACATTGCCTTTCTGCTTCTTGCTTCTAGCTTGTTCCTCAACTCTCCTGGTACCAACACATAGCATAAGCATCCAAACACTCTCATGTATGCCAAGGATGGCTTGCGCTTGTTTAGTACTTCAAATGGTGCTTGATCCTTCAACACCCTTGTAGGCATTCGGTTGATTAGATAGCAAGCAGTGGATACAGCATCACTCCAGAATCTCTTAGGTACATTGGCTTGGAACATTAATGACCGAGCCACCTCCATCAAGTGCCTGTTCTTCCTCTCAGCTACACCATTCTGTTGTGGTGTGTAGGGACAGCTTGTTTGATGAAGTATTCCATGATGATCTAGATGACTTTTGAACGCATAGCTTGTGTACTCTCCTCCATTATCTGATCTCAAAATTTTAATCTTAGCATGATAATGGTTAGTCACATAAGCTTGAAAGTTCTTAAATGCATCTATCACCCTATCTTTTGATGGAATTAGTGTTAACCAGGTGTATTTAGATTTTTCATCAATGAATGTGACAAAATACTTATGATTGTCTCTAGAGAAACTAGGTGCAGTCCACACATCAGTATGAATCAAATCAAAGCAATTTTCATAAACAGTAGATGTTCTTGGAAACACATTCTTACAATGCTTGCCTAAAATGCAAGCTTCACACTTATCATTTTCAAAAACCACACCTGGTAACATCAAGTTTAAAGCCCTCTCATGGGGATGACCTAGTCTAGCATGCCACAATGCATTTTTATTCAAACTAGAAGCAGAAGTAAATGAGCAGTTATGATTGGAAACAGGATCAAGCTTCTCAAGCATGTATAACTCTCCCTTTGTCACTCCTTTTCCAATCAATTGGCTGCTCTCAATATCCTGAAACTTCACATCATTAGGACTGAATATAACATTGCAATTCAAATCAGTAGTGCATTTCTTAACTGAAAGTAGATTTGATGTGAATTCAGGAATATAAAATGCTCTAGTGTTCTTATCAAATAGCTTTAAGTTTCCTATTCCCTTAATAGGTATCTTATCTCCATTTGCAATCATCACACATCCATTAGTAGGTTCTATATCTTTAATCAGGTTGGTGTCACTAATCATATGATGAGATGCACCTGAATCTATAATCAATGGTTTGGATGCATTGCTAGCATGATGGCAGATACATTTTGATCTATATGCATTCATCCTAGCATTTCTATCAATGCAATGCTCAATTCCAGCCTTACTATCAATCCTAGCAACCTCAGCCTCACTGTGAGTCATTTCTATAGTTCTAGCAATCATAGAAGCACCAAATGAATACCCATGAATGTTACCATTATCCTTGAGCATTTTGATGAGTGCATCCATCTCGGACCTCCTGATGAAGTCTTGATCATTGCCTCGGGGGTTGATAGCTCCAGTATAGGTCACCAAAGCTTTTCCATTTCCTTCACGGTTCTCCACTTCAGTTCCTCGGTTGGATGGCCCTGCTCCGCTTGATCCTTCAGTCATGTGAGCTTTTGCCTCTTTCTCCTTTATGAACTTAGCCGGCTTCAAGTGGGGATGGAGTATCCAGCACTGAATCTTCTTGTGCCCATACCTCTTGCAATGATCACAGTTCCCATTGAACTTCTTATCCTCATACTTGTTGTAACCAGCTTTGTTGGCTTGTGGAGGCTCTTCACGGTCAGATTGCACAGCATTGGCAAGAGATAAGTCTCCCTTGCCTCCAAACAAACCCATAGAGCCCTGCTCCCTCTGTATCTGAGCACACACCTCCTCAAGGTCAGGTAACTTCTCGGACCTTAGCATGTGCTGAATGAGACCATTGTAGCTTGCGTTCAATGTGAGCAGCAACCCAAAGACCTTGTCCTGCTCACGCCTCTCATTTAGAAGCTCTGGATCAACCGTGCTTGGTCTCAACATCTCCAACTCAGACCACAGTGTCCTGAACCTCCCCAAGTGCTTAGTAAACTCCATGTCATCTTGGGTTAACTCGTTGATTGCCTTTTTGACTTCAAACACTCGGTTCAGGTTAGAAACGTTTCCATACACTTTCTTCAGAGTATCCCACAGCTCCTTGGCTGTCTCACAGTAGCTATAAGCATCTAGGATAGCCGGCTCCAAAGAGGCATGAAGGACTGACATTACCATCATGTCTTCTTGTTGCCACTTCTCCACAACACTCTCCTCGGAGCTCTCTGCATCACCCTCCTGAGTAATTGCCTTTGGAGCTTCACCAGATGTGATATGCTTCCACAAACCCTTGCTTCCCACAGAAGTCTTCACCATCCTAGACCAGACTAGGTAGTTGCTTCCTTTGAATGTCACCGCGACCTTCATCTTCATACCACTTTCCATCTTGAACAGCTTGACGTCTACAGCTTGAACAACCGGTTAGATCTTGTACTGAGAACCCACACTGCCCTCTAGAACACAGATTTACCCTTGAGTCTTCAAATGAACCTCCCACGGATCACCAAGACACACGCAAAGTACCTTGAGCTTTTGAACTCTCAAGAAACTCTCAAACACACTCACTTGTTCTCTTAAAGTTTCAAACTTGAATCCTTAAGAGAATCACTCACGAACTCAGATTTCAATCAACCTGGCTCTGATACCATATGAGATTTAAGGATATAAATGATTATCTGAGTTTAGAAAGGATTATAGAAGGAGAATAAGAGATTAAGAGACAGATTAGAGACTAATGGAGAATCATAATGAAATGAGTAAAGAGAGAGATTGTTTAGAACTGTCTAATCTTATTATGAGATGAGGTTACAATTTTTATAGAAGAGGCATTAGGGTTTACAAGTCAAGAGAAAGCAGCACTAGTCATAAGAATGTGAAGTCAAGCCAAAGGGGGGAGCGTCTCTTTTGAATTCACGGATGGTAAGGCTCACACGCTTGGCCTTTACAGCCTGTCCACGGCCTGGATGGATAAGGCTCGTCCCGCCCTTATCCCTAAACGGTCTGATCAGTCTTGAGACCTTCCGTGTACTCTAGAGGCTTTACTCACCCATCTCCTTCTTCCTTCATGTTTCCTCAGATGTACGGCCAAGCCCCTGTCCGTACATAGGCCGTACTGTCCGTACTCTTTCCCATCACTTGCTTAGCTCTTCCTCTCCTTCTCATAATGACTTCCTCATCTCAACAAAAGGTCTAGTGCCATTGCATATCATCACTAGGACATGTTAGTCCATAATCTACAGGAAGTGTAGTGTGATTGATTATGCAATGAGAGATGGCCATTGCATAATACCATTGGAAATATCCAGTCCAAAGTCTACAGGAAGTGTAGCATGGGTCATTATGCAATGAGAAGTGTGTCTTGTGAGGCTCTCTATGGTGATTCAAACACCCTAGTTCCTGGTTAAGGAAGAGAGTAAACTCACAAGAAGAAAGCTATCATGGAAGACTGATAGTTATTAGACCATGGGGATGCATATGATCATCACAAGCTTAGCTCCTTCTAGTCTTGGTTCTAAGCTTGAGGGGGAGTCTTAATGCATATGATCCATGGTCAGTAACAAGTCTTTGCAAAGGCTCCTACAAAGGATCATCAGCCGGAGCTATTCTAGGCAGTCTAAGGGTGAAGGTGAACTCATCAAAGCGGCTTCTATGGTGAAGTGATTGATGAGAAGCTGATGAATCCATTCTGCCTTTCCAAGAAGTTGATGATGCCATGGAGATGGTGCAATGGCCGAGTGGGAACTCACCAAAACAAAAGGGAAGTGTTCTAAGCTCAATTCAATTCAATACATTCATCATTTCAAATCAAAGTCTAGAAATGATACTTAAAATGTTTGAATGGATTGTGTGATGTTCCTTGATAAGTACTGATGCACCTTTGGGATAATGTATCAGGTACCATTGCTTGAGTCTCACTAAAGATGTTCCTGGTCATTTCCTAGCTTCTCTAAGGTGGCTGTGAAGTCTTTTGAGAGGGGGAGATCCAAACCAGTTGTATGAAGAGGGCAAGCATAGTTTGAAGTGTTGATCAGCCTTACTGGTGTTTTGAAGATGATCTGGTCGTGTCCTAGCTTCTCTACGATGGCTGTGAAGTCAGTTGAGAGGGGGAGACTCCAAACCGGTTCCATGAAGAGGTGAAGCTGAAGTGTGAAGTGTGCGCAAAGCTGTGAAATGTTGCTGCACCTATTAGGCCGTGATCCAGAGCTTCTTGTGTCCAACCACACTGGTTCTAAGGCACAAGAGCTCACTGGCCAATCCCTAGGCTTTGGAGAGCTCTACTCTTTTTCCCTTGCAAGGTTTTGTCCCAATGGGTTTTCCTTGTAAGGTTTTTAATGAGGGAGACTCTTCAGAGTTCCAAGCTTGGCTTAGGATCTCCTAAAGTCAAGCTTGAGGGGGAGTGTTGAACTGAAGAGAAGATAGAGCTTGTACAATAATAGGGCAAGCTCTAGAAGATGTCCAGAAGAGTTCAATCAAGCTTCAGAAGTGTTCTGAATTAGTTATCTTGTGAAGTTAAGTCTAGGAAAGACTTAGACTGATCATGTGAAGGCTTTGGAGGAGTTTGGGAGAAGATGGCAGTATGGTGCAAAGCTAGGGCATTCAGTACGGCCATGTACGGCCTAGGGCAAGCCATGAAGATGTCTGGTGCAATCAAGAGGGAAGATAGGGCAATGTACAAAGATAGGGCAAGTGGTACGGACAGGAGGTCCGTACCAACGACCGTACAGCCCACTCCTCTCGCCCAAGTCATCCGGTTAAGCCCAAATCAAGATGTGCAATGTGAGGGCGGTTTACTTTGATCCAATCCTTTCCTTATGTCCGTTGGGGAGTCTTGGAGGCAAAGGAAGAATCAAATGGCTAAGGTGAGCTGTTGGTATGAGCTGGAAAGGTAAAGGTGCTTTACCTTTACAGCCTTGACTCATCTGATCCATCCAATTCAAATGAAGCAATCTGAGCCCTCCATTCAGTCCAACCACGACCAGCTAGCACCAGAACATCAAAGACCAGCTTCCTCTCATCCTAACCATCCATTTATCTTTAATTTACAGCCTTAGGATCTAGGTTTATGATCTGAGTTGTGTAAAGGCATAAATAAGCCTCTTAGGATCATTTTGTAACCCTTAAGCTGAGAGAGTCTCTCTTCTTCATAAACTTGTTCTTGGATCTTATTCTCTGGTTACTAAGTCTCTCTAATCTCCCATACACGTTCCTAATCTCTTAGTCTCTCCCATACTCTCTCTGATTCTCTTAAACTCATTTCTATTCTTCATACTTCATCATACACAAATCTCTCATCTGTTCTTACATCACTCAAGCACTTGTACTCTGAAAATCTCACAACTCCTACTCCCGGTTAGCCTCCATGAGCCCTCACTCCTACTCATGGTTAGCCTCTCATCATCTCTTATTATCTCATACGCCCTTCTTATAAGCACACAGATCTCTTCCATTTCCGGAAGCTGTTTCCCTCTTAGAACCATCTCCACCAGCCACCCATATGATGACTCCATGCTCGCCAAGAGCTTCAAGACCATCTCTTGCTCTGGTGTAGCCTCCCCATCCACATGGGATCTCTGTTGAGATGAGGTAATAAAGAGTGACTACATTGATAGAGAATGAGGATTGAGACAGACAGTAAAACCAAAGTTACTGTGGTAACTCCAAAGTTACTGTCTGTCTCAATCCTCATTCTCTATCAATGTAGTCACTCTTTATTACCTCATCTCAACAGAGATCCCATGTGGATGGGGAGGCTACACCAGAGCAAGAGATGGTCTTGAAGCTCTTGGCGAGCATGGAGTCATCATATGGGTGGCTGGTGGAGATGGTTCTAAGAGGGGAACAGCTTCCGGAAATGGAAGAGATCTGTGTGCTTATAAGAAGGGCGTATGAGATAATAAGAGATGATAAGAGGCTAACCATGAGTAGGAGTGAGAGCTCATGGAAGCCAACAGGGAGTAGGAGTGAGAGCTTCCAGAAGCTAACCATGAGTAGGAGTGAGGGCTCATGGAGGCTAACCGGGAGTAGGAGTGAGGGCTTTCGGAAGAGGAGGAGGTGCAGAATGCTATCCAAAGCTTATATCAACATAGGAAAGGGTAGGAAGAGAGTTGTGGGAGAGTGTTCTTACTCAGCCCTCATAAGTGGTTCTCTAAATGAGACAATGGGACTAAGAGAGCAGGAGGAAGAAAATAGAGCTGATGATCCTATCACCAGGAAGGAATAGAGGGTGTTCATGGAACGTGTACAAGCTTTAGCAGCAAGCAAGAAACATGATGTACAATCCGGAGCTCTTAAACCCATTGTGATTGATTCTGGAGCAAGCCATCATATGATCAGTGATAGGAAGCTTATAAGTGAGATCAAGGCTGCAACAGGGAGTGTTATGATAGCTAATGGTGCTATGATCCCAATAGAAGGAGTGGGAAAGCTCAAGCTGTTTGAGAAGGACACAACTGCCTTCTACATGCCCCGGTTCACTTCAAATCTGTTATCTGTGAAGAAAGCTACCATTGATCTTGATTGTCAAGTAGTATTCAGACCTGATGAAGTTGAGTTTCAAGATTTGAAGACTGGGAGAGTTATTGGCAGAGGAGACAGCAAGAATCAGCTATACCATCTTCAAATGGCTAAGAATTCTAAACTCCTTGATTCTGTGTGCTTAAGTAGTGCTGTTGTGGGATACTCAACTACTCAAAAGGGGTATAAATGCTTTGATCCAGAATCAAGAAGAGTTCTGGTATCAAGAGACGTCAAGTTCATTAAACAAGAGGATACTATGAAGAGAGGAGCTGGGAAAATCTGAAGGATCTAGCTCAAACATCTGATAAGGCTACAAGCCTTAGGATGATCTTAGAGAGTCTTGGGATTAATCTAACCCAGAATCCAAAGGCGCAAGAGACGCCTACTAGGAATGAAGCTGAAGACACATCCCACATTGATCATGAGGGGGAAGAAAAGTCTGAGGCGGTACATGAAGAAGGAAGAGACTCAGCTAGTCCTGATCAAAGTGGGATCAATGATGACGAGTCAAGTGAAGTAAGGGATCAAAGTGGAGGTACACCAATAGTACCTGAAGAAGAGGAAGAAGAAATGCAACCAGAAGTGGAGAACGTTGTTAAGATGAGAGAATAAAGATGTGATATATTGAGAGAGGAAGAGATTTGGAGCAGATAGTAACTTTGGAGAGTTACCACAGTAACTTTATTGTTACTGTGGTAACTAAAGAAGTTACCATAGTAACCAGGGTAACTCGGATGGCAAGGAGGAGTTACCTTAGGTTGTCTACACTTGATCTGAGTATGGGAAGGGATAAGAGAGGAGACTTGGACAGGCTGTCACTGGCTGGAAAGGAGAAGAGTGCTTTAGCACTATTAGAAGCATGTGAGCAATCTCAGCCATGGGATTTACAGCCTGGCCTTTGACTACACATGCTTATCTTATCCCCTTAGTTTGATTTCGAAAATGCTTCTTCCTTTTGTATATATCTGAGGTAAACTCTCTCATAATTAATCTAATGGAGTTTTGAGTCTCTCTCTCTTGATTCTCTTACTAAAATCTCTTAATCTCTTTAATCTTTGAATCTAAGTATCTCTGGTTGTTTGAATCATTCTCTAAAAACAAAAGTGTTTATGGTATCAGAGCCAGGTTCCTTGAAAAGGAGAGAGTGATTTCGTTTTTCTTGAGTGTTCTTGAGAGTTCTTGAGAGTTTTCAAGAGTTAGATCCTTTAAAATTCAAGTTGTGTCTGTTGGTGTTTCTTTTGGAGAGTCAGCTCAAGGGAGTCCCTTTAGGCGTGTGACAAGGTCAGAAGAGGGGTCTAGCTGGTTGGTAAGCTTGGCGTGTGAGATTAGAAGCATTTGGGGGAAGATCTAGGCTAAAGGTTGTTGCTTTAGGCTAAAGAAAATGGAGCTGCTTCAATCTGGTACATTAAGGCGTGAAGAGAAGACAGAGAGAGGGAATGAGTGGGGGTGGTTCTCACAGATGAAAACAACTCTGAAAAGGTGTGGAGTTTGGAGAAACCATGAGAAGGAAGAGTCTTTGAAGGGTAAAGCTGCTGAGAAAGATCAGACAGCAAGAGAACAAGTGGAGATTGCTTTAGTCTTGAAGAAAGTACACTGCTTGAGAAGATTGAAGATGTTTATGAGAACAAGATCAATCTTAGGAGAGTGTATGAAGTCAAGAAGGTGATCAGTGGAGTTAAACAAGGAAGAGAAGAGTTCAATAACCATGTGAGGAAGCTACAACACTTGTGGGTTGAACTACAAGGGTTGAGATCCCATGTGGATGGGGATGCTACACCAGAGCAAGAGATGGTCTTGAAGCTTTTGGCGAGCATGGAGTCATCATATGGGTGGCTGGTGGAGATGGTTCTAAGAGGGGAACAGCTTCCGGAAATGGAAGAGATCTGTGTGCTTATAAGAAGGGCGTATGAGATAATAAGAGATGATGAGAGGCTAACCATGAGTAGGAGTGAGAGCTCGTGGAAGCCAACTGGGAGTAGGAGTGAGAGCTTCCAGAAGCTAACCATGAGTAGGAGTGAGGGCTCATGGAGGCTAACCGGGAGTAGGAGTGAGGGCTTCCGGAATAGGAGGAGGTGCAGAATGCTATCCAAAGCTTATATCAACATAGGAAAGGGTAGGAAGACATTGTGGGAGAGTGTTCTTACTCAGCCCTCATAAGTGGTTCTCTAAATGAGACAATGGGACTAAGAGAGCAGGAGGAAGAAGGTAGAGCTGATGATCCTATCACCAGGAAGGAATGGAGGGTGTTCATGAAACTATAAGTTTTAGAGTATAAAGAGTAATCTGAGAGTTTAGGGGAGATTAGAGAAGTATTAGAGATGATTTAGGGTAGAATCTGAGATCAAGAGACTAAGAGAAAAGCCATGGAGGCTAAGAATAATCTGAACTGTCTAATTCTTTATTATGGATGAGGTTACAACATTTATAGGAGAGTCATTAGGGCTTTTGCGCAAAGGGAAATGGCACTAGTCTAAGCATGTGAAGTCAAGGCTGAATGGAGTGTCTCCTTTTGAAATGAACGGACAGGAGGGCACACACGCTTCTGGCTTTACAGCCTGTCCAAGAGCTGGATGGATAAGGCGCGTCCCAACCTTATCCATAAACGGTCTGATCCGTTCCAAACCTTCCGTGTCTAATGAAGGCACTGCTCGTCCATCTTCCTTCTCTTTCACGTTCCCTCAGATGTACGGTCATGCCCTATCCGTACACACCATGCCCTAACTTTGCACAACCTTTAAACTGACTTTAAAGGTCATTCAAGCTCTCATGGTCGGGGTGATCCGTACCGTCCGTACTTAGGCCGTACCGTTCTTCCCTTTCACATTACTTGCCCAACTCCTCTTTTCTTTCACATAATGGCTTCCTCATCTCAACACTCCCCCTCAAGCTTGGCTTTGCGAAAGTCTAAGCTTGGACAGCCATGAGATCTTCCTCATTAAAAACCTCACCAAGGAAAACCCATTGGGACAAAACCTTGATGAGGGAAAAAGAGTAAAGACCTCATGACTTAGGGGATTAGCTCCTTCTCTTCCCAAGATCTATGAGTCCCAATCTGATATGAATGGACTCCATAGTCTTCTGTCTTGCTGCCTTAGTGAACACATCAGCCAACTGATCTTCACTCCTAGTGTAGCATGGCAAGATGACTCCTAGGACAATCATCTGCCTCACCTTGTGACAATCAACCTCAATGTGCTTGGTTCTTTCATGGAACACCGAGTTGGAGGCTATGTGGATCGCGGCTTGGTTATCACAATGCATGGTCATTGGCGTGGCTTGATCAATCCCCAAATGCTTCAAGATGCCCTTGATCCATACTAGCTCGTTTGTAAGCTTCAGCATGGCTCTATACTCAGCTTCTGCACTTGAGCAAGACACCACCTTTTGCTTCTTGCTCTTCCAAGTCACCAAGTTGCCTCCAATGAATGTGCAATAGCCGGTTGTTGATCTCCTGTCAGCTCTATCACCAGCCCAATCAGCATCACAGTATCCAACAACTTCTGTGCTTCCATTGCAGCCCATCCATACTCCTTGATCAGGTGAGCCATTGAGATACATCAAGATCCTCTCCACCATCCGCCAATGATGCTCCTTAGGCACTTGCATGTGTTGACTCACCTGATTCACAGCAAAACAAATGTCAGGCCTAGTTATGGTAAGATAAATCAATTTGCCAACTAGTTTTCTATAGAGTTTAGGATCCTGATAAGGTTTGCTGTCTTCAATCTCCCCCTCTCGTGGGACTTTGTAGCCATCCTCCATAGGCATCCTTGCTGTCTTGCCTCCATAAGCACCTGCACCTTTCAAAAGATCAAGTGTATACTTTCTTTGGGACATGAACAAACCCTCCTTGGATCTACATATCTCAATTCCAAGAAAGTATTTCATTTCTCCCAAGTCTTTAATCTCAAACTTGGATTTAATGAACTCCTTGGTTGCTATGATACCTTCCTTATCACTCCCTGTGATAATGATATCATCAACATACACAAGAAGTGCAATCATACCTGAGGGAGTACTTAGAGTGAAGAGAGTGTGATCTAGCTCAGACTTCTTGAAGCCTCGGCCATTAAGAGTAGTGCTCAGCTTGTTATACCAAGCTCTTGGTGATTGCTTCAGCCCATAGATAGCTTTCTTCAGTCTCAACACATTCCCTTTCTTTACTAAGTGTTCCAAGCCCGGAGGTGGATGCATATACACTTCATCCTCAAGCTCTCCTTGTAGAAATGCATTCTTCACATCCATTTGCCATAAGCCCCATCCAAGATTCACAGCCAAGCTTAATACAATCCGGATTGTGTGTAGCTTAGCCACTGGTGCAAAGGTCTCAATGTAATCTTCTCCATATGTTTGAGTAAAGCCTCTTGCAACCAGTCTTGACTTCTTCCTCTCAACCTGACCATCAGCCTTATACTTGATTGTGAATATCCATCTACTAGTCACAGCCTTCTTCCCTTTAGGTAACTCACTCTCATACCATGTATCATTTTTGATCATAGCTCCTGCCTCAGCTCCAACTGATTCCTTCCACTCCTTGTCTTGTATTGCCTCTTCATAGCTTCTTGGGATAAAACCCTCATCCAGATTTACCATAAATGCGCAATGTGCTTTAGGATATTGAGCAAAGGAGCACACAGCTTGAGAAGGATGCTCCACTGCTTGGGCATTGTAGTACACTCTCGTGTTTACCCAAGAGGAAGGATCCTTCCTCACTCTTGTGCTTCTCCTCAATTCTGGTTGTTGAACTCTCACGACTTGCTCTTGAACATCCAGTTGTTCTTCTTCTTCTTCTACATCCTCAACTGATGCTTCTACTTCTCTTTGTTCCTGCTCACCTTGATTGTGAGAGCCTGAACTTATCTCCCTTTGTTCCTGATTCAAGCCGGCTCCATCTTGGCCTAAACTTGTCTCCAACCCTTCCTCATTCAAGCCGGCTCCTTCTTGGCCACTTTCTTGAACTTTCAGGCTCATTTCCCCCCTCACGATCATGGTGAGAGTCTCCATGTTGTTCCCTTTGACCAGAGTTCTGATCCTGGGACATCTTGATTCCTAGCCCCTCTAGGATAATCCTTAACACCCCAGCCTTATCTGAGGTTAGATCTTTCAAGTCTTCTTGGTTCTTTTCTTCATAGTATCCTCTTTCTTCTACAAACTTCACATCCCGTGATACTAGAACTCTTCTTCCTTCTGGATCATAGCATTTGTATCCCTTCTGTGTTGTAGAATAGCCTATGAATACAGCCTTTGTACTCCTTGCTTCCAACTTGCTCCTCATCTGTCCCGGAATCAACACATAGCACAAACACCCAAAGACTCTCAAGTGTTCTACCGACGGCTTGTGTTTATTCAAGACCTCAAATGGTGCCTGATCTTCAAGGATCTTTGTAGGTATCCGGTTGATCAGGTAGCAAGCAGTGGCCACAGCATCACTCCAAAACCTTTTGGGAACATTTGCTTGAAACATTAATGACCGAGCAGTCTCCATGAGATGTCGATTCTTCCTCTCAGCCACACCATTCTGTTGAGGTGTGTAAGGGCAGCTTGTTTGATGAAGAATCCCATGATGAGCTAGATGATACTTGAATGCATGGCTAGTGTATTCTCCTCCATTATCTGATCTAAAAATTTTAATCTTAGCATGATAATGGTTAGTCACATAAGCTTGAAAGTTTTTAAATGCATCAAGAACTCTATCTTTAGATGGGATTAAGGTAACCAGGTGTATTTGGATTTTTCATCAATGAATGTGACAAAATACTTATGATTCTCCCTAGATAAGCAAGGTGCAGTCCATACATCAGAATGAATCAAATCAAAGCATTTTTCATAAACAGTAGATGACCTTTGAAACACAGTTTTACAATGTTTGCCTAAAATGCAAGCTTCACAGTCTTTATTCTCAAAATTAACACCTGGCAACATCAAATTCAAGGCTCTACTATGAGGATGTCCTAGTCTAGCATGCCACAAAACATTTTTATTCAAACTTGAAGTAGTAAATAAACAGCTTGATTCAGGAACATGAGCTAATTCTTCAAGCAAGTAAAGATCCCCTTTAGTAACTCCTTTTCCAATCAACTGGCTGCTCTCAATATCCTGAAACTTCACATCATTAGGACTAAAGATAACATTGCACTGAAGATCAGTAGTACACTTCTTTACTGATAGTAAGTTTGATGTGAATTCTGGCATGTAGAATGCTCTAGTATGTTTATAAATAGTTTTAAGTTTCCTATTCCTCTAATAGGAATTTTATCTCCATTTGCAATCATCACATGTCCATTAGCAGGTTCAATATCTTTAATCAAACTAGTGTCACTAATCATATGATGAGATGCACCAGAATCAACTACTAGTGGTTTAGTCATGTCATTAGCCATAAGACAAAGTGTACTAGATGACTTGAGAGAGTGATCAGTCCTAGCAAGACTAGCATATACATGATCCGGTTTGGCAATCCATGTTTCTCAAGACTATTATCATCATTCTTAACTATCATTGATGCACCAAAGGAATAACCATAAGTGTTACCGTTTTCCTTAAGCATCTTGATGAGGGAGTCAATGTCTGATCTCCTAATGTAGTCTTGCTCCCCTCCTCGGTGATTTGGATTGCCTGCATACGCCACCAAGGACCTGCCATCACTCTCCCTTCCTCCTTCATCATTGCTCTTTCCTGAGGTACCAGCACCGCTTGATCCTTCACTCACATTTGCCCTGGCATCCCTCTCCTTCAAGAACTTGGCTGGCTTCAGATGGGGGTGGAGTATCCAGCACTGGCTCTTCTTATGGCCATGCTTCTTGCAATGATCACAGCTCCCATTGAACTTCCTGTTCTTCAAACTTGTTGTAACCGGCCTTGTTTGCTTGAGGAGCTTCATCAGAGTTGACTTGCGCAGCCTTATTGCA